>NC_141612.1:53290070-53448762 GCF_047967505.1 Dipteris shenzhenensis
TGATGAGGCCTATTACCACAACGACGCATAGCCTGTTGGCGAATGCAAAGTGTGGTGTTTAAGCGTCTGCAAACAGAAAGGCAAGACGGAGAGCCAACGGGGGTAGTTCTTGTGATCACGCAGGGATTTTTCCGTTTGTACTATGGGTGATTCTCCATTTGGCGGCTCTCGATTTATTGACGAAGAGATGCCTTCACGGGGATACATGGCGCAGGCCCATGTGTTTTGACAGAGATACAAACGTGTGCCGACGGACGAATTGAAGCGCTCAAACGACGAATGCTAATCCGGAAGGCGTGAGCTTCACGTGACCTACGAAAGGTGATTTTGGAGATTTTCTGACGGGATTACCAGGTTCCATCGTCGACTCTGAGAGCGGGCACTAGATGTTGCAGAAGCCAGAAGAGACTAATGCATCGGTGCGATGTGCGACGCGCATCAGTCAGCCAAGGTTTGGAACCTTAGGCTGACGTGGCGCAGGAGGACACGTGGTGCTGACGTGGCAGGCCTGACAGACAGCTGACGTGGCCTTGACACATGGTAGGTGCTGATGTGGCAGGGCTGACAGGAAGCTGATGTGGCACTGACACGTGGCAGATAGGCAGCTGCTGATGTGGCAGCCAGCTGGACTGCTGAGATGGTAAACCAATGGTTAGACTAACCCTGGTACAGTCAATCCTGGATGGTTGACCTGTGGTTAGTGAAACCGTGGTTAAGTTAACTACAGCTAGTTAACTCTGGTTAGTTGAACCAGTACCCAGTTAGTTCAACATTGGTCCAGTTAATCTAGCCTAACCAGACCAGTCTGGTTGGTGTAAATAGACTGTGACCAGTCTAGTTAGTCTAGTTGCAGACTGACCAGACCAAAACCAATCAATCTGGTTAGAGTAACCAGTCAGTTACTTCATCTGGTTACTGTTTCCAAAAAAAAGAAAAAAAGAGACAGTTGCAGAGACTGTTTCTGCTAGCAGATTTCACCTTCCTGTCAGACTTCTACTGTCAGAAAAGCAGCAGAAAAGCATAGAAAACAGAGATTTGCAGAAAAAGAGTACGCATGCCTTTGAGCAGTGAAAAGAGGGAAAAACAAATGCTTTTTGAAGTCATTTGCAGTAGCCAGAAAAGAGGCACACAGCTTTAAGTTTATGCCTTGAGTTGACAACCAGTACTGGCATAGATTGTGAATGCAAGACACCTCTTGTTGAGGTAAATTTTCTCTTTGAAAAGCGAAGGCAGCGTGCATCAGTTGCATACAAAATAGATCATCAGATAGAGTTAATGCCTGGTAGCGAGCCACCCAATAGGCCCCCATATAGAGTTAGTGCAACTCGGAGAGAGAAGATTATGGCTCACGTACAAGACTTGCTGTCCAAAGGGTTGATTCAGCCCAGCTCGTCTCCTTTTTGTTCCCCTGTATTGCTAGTCCAGAAGAAAGATGGCTCATTCCGTATGTGCGTTGATTACCGCGCACTGAACAAAATGACCATCAAGAATAGATTCCCTATTCCGCACATTGATGATGTGCTGGATCAATTAAATGGAGCTTCAGTTTTCAGCAGGATAGACTTAAAGAGTGGCTATCACCAAGTGAGGATACAGCCTCAGGATGTGCACAAGACAGCGTTCCGCACTACATTCGGGTTGTATGAATACTTAGTGATGCCTTTTGGGTTGACAAATGCTCCAGCCACATTCAATAGAATGATGGATCGCATCTTCCGAAAGTACAGGCATTTCACGGGTACTTTCTTTGATGATATCCTAGTCTTTTCAAAGACAGAAAAAGAGCACAAGGAACATCTTGCTATAGTGTTTCAAGAGCTGAGAAATCATCAGCTCTATGCAAACAGCAAGAAAAGTAAATTCTTCCTCGAAGAAATCCATTATCTAGGGCATATAATATCCAAGAATGGGATATAGATGGATCCAGCAAAGATCCGTGCCATTCAAGAATGGCCAGAGCTGAAAACTGTGCATGAAGTTCGAAGTTTCCTAGGCCTGTGTTCTTACTACAGAAGGTTTATTAGGCATTTTGCTGATATCGCAGCTCCATTACATGACCTTTACGAAGAAAAATGCAGCCCTCACATGGGGAATATCACAGAAGGACGCATTCAATAGACTCAAGGAGAAGTTGATTACAGAGCCTATTCTTGTAGTCCCGGATCTTTATCAACCTTGATGTTGATTGTGATGCTTGTGGAGAGTGTGTTGGGGCTGCATTACATCAGAATGGACATGTAGTAGCCTACGAGAGCCGAAGATTGCATGATGCTGAAAGATATCTGGGAATCTATGAGAAAGAGTTATTGGCTGTAATTCATGCCATCCATACATGGAAGCACTATCTTTTGGGTGCAGATTCTACTGTTAAAACTGATCACCAAAGTCTGAGATACTTTTTGACTAAGACCAAGCTTTCCGAGAAGCATATGAAAGGGCAAACATGCTGTCAATGTATCATTTTCAGATTGTCCATACCCCAGGAATTCGGAACAGAGTGGCAAATGCCTTGTCCTGAAGACCCCAGGTCAATAATGTGACTATTGCCTATCATCAAGACCTGGAAGGCATGAGGGAACAATATGCTAATGATGCAGATTTTGGCGAGATTTTACAGCAAATGCAAGAGGGGCAGTCCACTAGTCACTATTCCCTCAAAGATGGGTATCTAATGAAAGATGACTGCCTATGCATCACCCAAGAGATGAGGAAAAAGATTTTGGAGGAATGCCATGCACCTCCCTATGCTGGACATGAGGAATTACAGCAACAACTCTAGCACTAGAGAGGTATTTCTTTTGGCCAGGGATGCGGAAAGATATACATCAGTTTGTTACTGAATGCCTTACGTGTCAGAAAGTGCAGTATGATAGACGGAAGGCACCTGGCCTACTTATGCCTCTTCCCATGCCTCAAGCACCATGGGAAAGTATTACAATGGACTTTATTTTTAATTTGCCAAGATCAAAGTCAGGGAATGATGGGATTTGGACTATCATTGATAGATTCAGCAAGCAAGCTCATTTCATTCCGGTTCGCAAAACCATAAAGGCAGATCATATGGCTAAGCTTTTTATGCCACAGATCTTTAAGCACCATGGTATGCCTAAGTCCATTGTCAGTGATCGAGATCCCAGAATGACCAGTCTATTCTGGAGAGCTTTATTTGATAACATGGGGACGAATTTGAATTTCTCTTCTTCTTTCCATCCCTAGACAGATGATCAAAGTGAAATAGCAAATTCTACAGCATTGGATATGCTGAAATGCTACGTGGGTGACCAAGGTTCAGACTGGGAAAAGTACCTACCATTGGTAGAGTTTGCTTACAATAATACAGTACAAAGCTCTACAGGGAAAGCCCCTTTTGAGGTCATTTATGGGAAAGTGATTTTGCCACCTATATTGAGGACCAAAGATGATCAGTTTGTGAGAGACCTCCAGACAGCTTACAGCCAAGTCCGGACAGCAATCGAAAGGTCTCAAGCGAAACATAAAAGAGCTGCAGATAAGCATAGGAGACAGTTAGATCTCAAGGAAGGGGATTGGGTACTTTTGAAGTTTGAAAAAGCTAGGCTCCGCAAGTTTAAAGGCAAACAGAAAGTGTATGCAAAGTTATCTCCCAAATACTATGGCCCTTTCAGGGTTACAGAAAGAATAAATGAGGTTGCATACAAGTTAGCATTGCCAGAGCATTGGAGGACTCACAATGCATTCCAGTGTGAGTCTTCTAAAGAAATTCCAAGGACCAGAGCCTACAAAACCAGTATCAAAGGATCCACCAGAAGTGGATGAGCTGGAGGAGGTCCTTCAGCCAAAGCAAATTGTGTACCATACTGTATGCAAAGGCCCTCAGGGCAAGGAGTCTTACAGGTATCTTGTAAAATTCAAGAATTATACGGCATTAGATGCCAAGTCACAAGTGGATGGACGAAAATATGTTATCCGACCATCCACAGCTTTTGGATGTTTACAAGGAAGCTTTTCAGTTGAGGTCAACTGAATAGAAGCCGAGGGGATGTCACCACAATGTAAATATCCTAAGTCAAAGTACACTTGACCATTTATTTGATCATAATTAAAGAGTTTTATATGTGTTAATTATGGTCAAAGAGTTCTTTTAATGGTCAAAGGATTGACTACGGTCAAAGATACTTGACTCTAGTCAAGTAAACCTGACTTCGGTCGGGGAGACTTGGTTTATTACCAAGAGGGTTAACTGCGGTTAACAAGAGAACTACAGAGCTGACTACGGTCAGAGAGTGTTGACTTCGGTCAACGAGACTTAGCATGCGCCAAGAGGGTTAACCACGGTTAACCAATATGTGCCTACTTCGGTTGGAGAGACTTGGCTATAATTAAGGGGTTGGAGAGACTTGGCTATGATTAAGGCGCCTCAACCCTTGGTCAAAGCTCCTTAATTATAATCAAGAGTGTTGACTCCGGTTAACCAGAGAATAAATATATTTTTTTATATTTGTTTAGGTGTGCACATGTATTCAGTGGGGACGCCCACCGTGACTAGAATTAGTCCACAGTGTGTTATTTGCATGCAAAGCGCTAACAATTAATGAGTGCCATGGTGGTACGCTTTAATTAATTGTTGCAGGTACTAGGAAGAGTTATTGTCCTAAGCGCTATGGGAGCCTAACAAGCATCTAGGAGGCGGTTCGTGTGACCAAGTGCTTTGAAGACTCCACAGTGGCCCATAGTGGCATGTAATAGGACTTAGTCTAGATTTTAGACAAGTGGCATGTTGCCAATTTGAAATGAGCTTGAAGCTCTTGTAATGAATCATTCACGTTTTGGATTTTTATGTATCAGACAGCTCTACGCTGAACTCTTGTAACAGATTCTCTCTTCAAGAAATAAAATACCTTCGGGGGGTCCAGCCCAGCATGTTGTCCTAGGCCCTAGCAGTGTGTAGAGAGAGAGAGAGCTCTTATGAGTTTTTCTGCAGATAATTACGAGCGTGAACATCCACGAGAGAGAGCTAGCGATTTCACCAACGGGTAGCCAAGAGAAGTCCATGTGACCGAGGGCTACTAAGACCCTAGAGGTTTTTCCCGTTGAGGCATGTAACTAAAATTTAGTTAGATATTTTGACACATGGCATGTTGCCAAAAGAATTGAGCTGAGAGCTCTTTGAAAATATGATTTTTACATATGGGCCCGAGTGTGCTTGTGAGTGAGGAAGAGAGACAGAGATAAAGAGAGCTGTGAGCAAAGAAGTCTGTATCGAGAGTTACACGTGCGGGAGAACTACATGAGAATTAGCGAAGAGTTCAAAGAGCAAAGAACTCGGTTTCATTGAGAAAGAGCGAAGAGTTCAGATAGCAAAGAACTCGGTTTCATTGGGAAATAGCAAAGAGTTCAGAGAGCAAAGAACTTGGTTTCATCTGCTTTCTAAAAGCTGCCACTTGCTCTCTAAAAGCTGGGGCTTTCTAGCCTAGAACAGGCGAGCTTTCCCAAAAGCTGGGCTTTTAGAGCTTTCTCCAAAAAGTAGGCGATAACTGCTTTTGCTCTAGCGGGCCCTCCTTTTAAGTTGGGTGCCACTTGTCTTGGGGCATTTTACCCTGAAAAAATGGGAAATTTAGCACTCTCCAAGGTCCTACACATCCAATAAACAATATCCAACACTTTATCCCATTAGAGGTTAGCAAATGCATGCATTCTAGTTCTTGGACTAATCCTAGTTCCTTGTAGCAAGCAAATATGTTCAGCCTACTCAATTGGTCTATTAAAGTAACCTCCATTACCAACCAGGTGCATTCACTCCTTAAACATGATTAATTGCTCATGCTTCATGTAGCCCTCCAAAACTAAGGAGTGAATGCATATACCTAGATGAATCCAGGAACATTCCCAAATTCATCCTCTAAAAACACAACATAGTGCAGTTTCATTTAGCCTCCCTAATTTCATTTAGCCTAAAAAATACGGTGAAATCACAATCAGGGGCTATGTGGAGTGTAAGCTGGGCTACATGAAGCACGAGCAATCACAATCACACATGGACAGCTGCCATCCAAAACAGAATTTCTTTGATTGAGAACAAAACGCATGCAAGATTCTATTCACATGGTGTATGCCCATCCCCAGGAATTTCTTTTCTGAATCATCCAGCCCCCCTCCCCCCCCCAACCAAAACAAACAATGCAGCTTCATAACTTACGAATGTCATTACTAAAACGAAGTATGGCAGCCTCTGGAAACATTTGTGAAACAATAATTTGCTTAGCTTTCCTACCAATTCAAGTTTTATCGCAAAAGAAAAGAGGAGTCAACCCTCCACTTCCCAAGAAAAAGAAATTGAAGAAACAGGGGTACTGTATCTGTAACAGACGAGAGATAAACAGAAACTTTGATTTCAAGCAGAGAGGGCCACTCATTTTTGAAAGAGGACATTCCAACAATCTTGTTCTGATAAGGATCCATATTGACCAACTTATTTCAAGAAATGAAAATCCTTTGTGCAACTTCCTCAAAGCCTTGACAACTAAATTCTATACCCAAAACTAGCAAAATGGAGGATGCTAATATCTTTGAATTTCATGAGTACAATTTTTCCAGGATAAGCTGGACTTCAAAATATGACCTCGGCCCTCACTCCATGTGAAATGCAACCACAGAAACATCTCTGCTACCATAAACTAACAGCTATCTTTGTTTAAATACTAAATTCCAAACTGGCAAAATATTAGCATCTTGTAACAGTGACCATAGTAAAAAGATCCTTAAAAGAAAAGAAAGAATTTTTAATACATAAAGGACAAAGCACATGAACCAAAACATAAATCCTCAGTTACATTTGAAACTACCAGACTTCACAACTTGCATGAATGCAAATGAAAAATATGGTGAAACATAAAATTTGAAATAAATCAAAAAAGGAAGGAGGACAGTTCCTAAACAGAACGAGTGCTTGCTAAAGCAACATAGCCAAATAAAGGGTCAAAACTACAACGAATCCCAATCTCAAAAAAATAAAAGAAAACAACACAGCCATGCATCTTACAACACAAAATAGTTGCTTGTTCATCCAAAAACAATTTCAGGCACATTCATGAAAGACCAATGCACTTGCCCTTCTGTAAATCGTTAGTTTTTAGAACTATCTGCAACAGCTAACTTGCAAAGAGAAAGAGCAATATAAGATAACCTAGCATGCCATGGTTTATTTGACATTCTCACCAGATACTGTTGATATTGATCTGCTAAGGCATCAGCCTGCTTGTGTGGAGTTGCTGCGCTTTCTCCAGTATTTCCTTGGTCAGAAACTAACGCTTGACTATCAGACCTTGTTGGTGTCTGCTTTGAAGCCCGTGCAATCTTTAGCTTGGTCTTTCGAGCTTCTGTTAGTTTGCCTGCATTTGCATCCGTTGACAGCTTTTTCCTGGAAAAGAACACCTTACAATCGTTTCGATGTCGTCCACAATATCATATGTTGATAGCAGCATGAAACTGTATCACTAGGGGGAATCATTCAGAATAGCATCACAGTCCCATCAACAAGGGAAATAAAATAGGACATAATTCCCATTACATTGGTGAATTGTGGCAGCCTGAGTAGGCTGTACCGAGGATTAGTGGAACTGCCTGGTTTCATTTAAGGCTATTTAGACAAGCGATATGTTTCCGCATGGGTGGATGGCATGGCAACCTTGGTTGCATTTAAGGCTATTTAGACAGGTGATATGCTTCTATGCAGGAGAGCGTGGATGGATGATGAATTTTGCTAAGGCAGCAATATTTTTAGATCATGCATGTGTGCTTTTGGGTGTGCATGCAAAGGGCTCAAGGTATGTCGGTGACGTGCACTAGTGTCTAATGTCTGCATGATTAATTTGCATGCATATGCTTTAGTTAGAAAGTTGTGCATGTAATTTTTCAAATGATGTGCAACCTTGTGTGCATGAAATATGCAGCCTTTTCTTTGGATCGTCAGGTGTATGCAGACTTTATATCGATCACATGTGGCGCATGCAAAAGTAGAGGATTGTCCACACGAGCAGGGAGCTAGTTTAGGCCATTGCTAAATTGGCAATTGCTATTTTAGGTTATTACTAGAAGTAGAAATTCTCCTTAAGATGGTCTGTTCGTCCGTCGGGTTGGGGGCCCTGATTGTCATTTTCTTTCGCTCTCTCTTGCACCTAGAGATACATGCTCTTGCAGCCTTGAGTTGTTCACACATTGCTGATCGTGAACAGGCTTGCTGGTCCTTTGCTGAACGGCTTGCTGAATTCTCCAATAGTAGGCTGTACAGGACTGTACAGCAGCCTGGTTTTACGGAATGGCAACCTTTGTTTCCTTTAAGATCATGCATATACGCTTTTGGGTGTGCATGCAAAGGGATCAAGATATGTTTGTGACATGCACTAGTATCTAATGTGTGCATGATCAATTTGCATGCATATGCTGTAGTTAGAAAGTAGCGCATGCAAGAAAGTGAGTGTGCATGTAATACTTGCAACCTTTCTTAGGGTGTTCATGAAATATGCAGCCTTTGATTTAGATACTCAGGTGTATGCAGCCTTTATATCAACTGCATGTGATACTGTTGTGCATACACAAGTAGAAGATTTTCCACGAGAGCAGGGAACTACTTTAGGCCATTCCTAAAGTAGGAGACTGCTAATTTGTGATTACTAGAAGTAGAAGTTCTCCTAAAAGGGGTTGGGCTCACTGATCGGTAATTGGCTCTTACTCTGTCTTGTACCTTGACTTGTTCACACATAGCTCATCGTGAGCAGGCTTGCTGGTCTTTTGCTGAATGGCTTGCTGAATTCCAACGTGTGTTCCTCCCACATATGGATATCAATTAGATTTCAGCATTGATGAGGCCCTGTTAACTGTGCCTAGTTCTTCCTACCGGTTAACTTCTTGCTTTACCACCTTTGCCAATCCCCAGCTGAGTTTCGCCAACGAGTGCTTTAGCTTGATCAGCTCTTCCTCATTTGAAAGAAGTGCCTCCTAGAACCAGAGTTACGGGAAACGGGCAAACAGAAACGAGAAACGGAAACGGAAACGTTTCGGGATTTTTGAGAGGGGATGAAACGGGGAAACGCCACGTCATCAAGGGGGTTTAGAGTAATGCATACACACATTTAGAAGTTTCAGGTCTGAAACGGCGTTGTCTGAGTGGCATTTTAGAATGCCAAATGTATCTCAATCTTTTGCGCCACCACTTTGCCATGCGAGTCATTCGCCAAAGCTGATTGAGCTTGTGAGAAACTCATGGCGGAGATAAAAGGACTTTGTATAATGAAGAAACAATAATACGTGACAGCCGTAAAGGTTTCAAGAACGACCCTAGAGAGGTAATAATCCAATCATCAAGACGTTCTTGAAGCTCCAATGGTGGAATGGGCTGAAAAGGTTGAAGCATAGCTGTAATCTTTTGCCCAATGGATTTGTAATGCATACCAAGGTCAAATTTTGCAACAGCCAATGGAAAAGAAAGAGGAAACCCATCATCTTGGATGACATCTGCCACTGAGTGGATGCCTTTTAAACTGAGGTCTGAAACGTTCCAGACCCCCAGAAACGGTGCGTTTCGGGTCTGAAACGGCGTTTCAGATGCCGTTTCAGCGTTTCGGATCGCCGTTTCAGCCTGCGTTTCGCGTTTCGGGGGGTCTGGCATGGGGGAAACGCCGTTTCGGGCCTTCGTTGCGCCGTTTCGGCGTTTCAGTGTAACTATGCCTAGAACACCAATCACAGCCACAATGCATCATTTCCAGCCACTTCCAATAGTTAAACACCACTAAGAAACCAACTTTAAACACACTCCCCATAAACCATACACGAGACGCAGATTGGCCCCAAATGCATTGGCGCCCCTTTTGACATTTATTTATTCCTTCTGGCAAAGGAAACTGCTTTACAACAAGGGTTTATTCCTTCTGGCATAGGAATCTGTTTTACAACAAGGGCTCACCCTTGCACTCTGCCTCACTGTCAATTCCACTGTCCAAGCCACTTCCCAGCGTCAAAAGGCATCCGACCCAAACACACACTAGCACCCAACTGCCAATTGCCTATGTCCAACTGAAAGCTGACAATGCATTCCACAAGGCATCCAGCTTGCTTTAGAGGGTTTAGTCCAATGTCCAACCTCTCAGGGCGACAATGCAACAATACACATCCCAAACTAAACAAGAGACCTCAAGGCAAGAAGAAATCCACAACACTGTCTCTTTGGCACCAATCTACGAACATCCTCTGTATCTGGGTGACTGTCCACATCCTAAATGGCCAAGAGAGAACTTCGAACAACAAAAGAGCAACAACAAGCTTCAAAAATGACAAATGGAAACCAAATGAAGGTTCAAAATGACCATACCCGCTGTCCTTGGAAGAGGGGCAGCCTCTTCCCTCACAGCTATCCTCTGTTCAGGAGCCCACTAGCGCACAAGTGACATTCAATCATGAGCAAATGAGGGAACAGAAGCAAATGAGCTTCAACTCACTCCAAATGGCATCTATTCAGCTCCCACGTGCTCTAATCCGAGCTAGAACACCTCCAGAGGGCAGCATATCAACCAAGCAAGGGCTAGCAAGAGAGTTTGGCAACTTGGGGAAAGAGAGAGATAGAACTCAGCATAAAGAGAAACACGAGCAAGAGAGAGAGCGAGAGAGAGAGAGAGAGAGAGAGAGAGAGAAATGATCACGAGTAAAAGAGTGTGACCGTACAGCCAACAATGAGCGTAGGGAGGCGTAAAAATGAGCCATACATCCAGCAATTAGTGTAGGAATTTGTGCCAACAGTCCGCACAATCAGCCAAAGCTGCCTCGAGATTCGTGCAGCAGCCCGTACATCTTGCTAATCATCTTGTACACCCTTCCAATCGTTCACACAGCAGTAATAATGACACCTCGAATGGCGTGCCAATCTGATCGGTACGTCTGTACAACCAATTAATGCGTGCAACTTGGATTAACATGCCAAGGTATTTGTACAGCCTGTACGGCCAATCCATGCACCTTGGGATGCATGAAAGATATCCATACCGCCTAGAAATACGTGCCAAAAGCCTCAATTTGTGTGCAAACGCTCATAGATGAGGAAGAGAGATTACGTACGTCACGTTAGGTCCACGTCTAGGGAGAGAATCCCAAGCTAGAGAGAGAAAGGTCAACACTTTAATCGCATGCACACAAGGGACTGCCACGTGGCTCATTAAAGCCTGTAACGCACTTACCAATGACACACTTAAGCCTTCCCTTGGGCCCAACTTTTTGACCCCTCTTTTGCTTGCCTTGGCCTAGTACTTGGGCCTAGTGGGTGCATTTAGTATTAGACCCTGCTGCTCGCATCAAACCTTAGGGGTTTTCAATATCCAGGTGTTTAGTTGCAAATAGAAAATCACGCCCGCATGACAAACCGCCCCCTCTTGAGACAGCAAACTATCCAGTTTGCTGCTGAAAATTACAGCAAATGCACAACAATAAAATAGGCATGAATCCAGGTGTTTAGTTGCACATACAAAATCACGCCCGCGTAACAAACCGCCCCCTCTTGAGACAGCAAACTGCTGAAAATTACAGCAAATGCACAACAATAAAATAGGCATCAATAGCCCATGCTAGAATGTGCATCATCTGCACTATACAACCGGCAATGATCATATGGTGTAGGAGAGCGTACAAGTCCATCCAAATATCAAGGCATCACCTGTGTGGAGTGACTAGTACACTCATCATAAAGGTCCCGTGGCGGAAATACTATCAACAATTAGTACCTCAGGTGAGACCTGCAGTGTCACCAAGCAACCTCTAGATACGTAAGCATGTTTCTCCTGAGGGAGTGGAGGTGCTACCACCCCCTTCAGCATCAAAGCTCAGAACCTTTGCTCTATTGAGCTTGAACGAGCCTAAACCGTAGTCGCTCGAGCTCAAATGCTTCTAGGTACAGCTTTCACCTTAGTGCTGAATAATTCCTGAATTTCACCAAGTAACAACGGGAAACTCTACCTCTGACCTTTCTTTCCTTATGTGCCAAAATCTTCTCAGGAATCAAGAGCTCATCCTACTCTTCCACTTCAAGTTGTTCCTCATTAGGCATCTCTTCAGGCACATCCTCATGGAAAGGTTTCAGCAAACTCACATGAAAACCATTGTGAATAGTCTGGTGCGGTGGTAGCTTCAGCATGTAAGCTACATCATTAATCTTCTGCACGACTTAAAGGGCCCATAGTACCTCATACTCAGCTTGCCGTACAACCGTTCTTTGCCTTTCTTATTTCGAAGTCTTTGCTTTCTGAAAACGTAGCAGAACCCAACCAACTTTCTTTGAAAAGGAGCTCACTGCGGTGACAATCGGCTGCTCGCTTATGCTTTTCCTGGCTTTTCTGGAGGGCTACTTTAACCTTCTTATAAGCTGCATCCAAACTTTCCACATATCGGTCTACTTTTAAGATCTTTTCCTTTGTATGCAAAATGAGAGGTACCTTTCTTCCACCTTCCACGATTTCAAATGGTGCTTTCCTTGTCGAAGAATGCACTATGTTGTTGTATGCAAACTCAACTAGAGGTAAAAACTATTCCCACTTTGCCTTATGCTCTGAGGCAGCATTTTAGAAGATTCAAGAAAATAGAATTTGCCTTTTTTTACTTTCTGTTTGACTGTGGGTGGAAAGAGGATGAAAAATTCAGCGTAATGCCCATGTTTTCAAAGAGATCTCTAGAAAAGGCTGGTCATACACCATTCCCTATCACTAATAATGGATTGAGGCATTCCATGGTCTAGATCCCATCATGTCCAGTTGGAGTCGGAGTATCACTAATAACGGATTGAGGCATTCCATGATACTTGAAAATATTGTACATGAATATTTTTGCCATCTAATCCACTGTAACTGTAATCTTCTTCCTGATAGGAATGAAGTGGGCTTGCTTGCTGAATCTGCATATGATTTTTTTGTTATATACCTTTGTAAGACTAGAATATATCCAATCATACAAATTTAGATTTTTTGTTGTTCTAAATTTAGATTGTCCAGATCCCATCATGTCTATTTGGACTCCGAGGAAGATCAAACACAAAATCCATGGCAATGCTCTACCAAGGCCTATCTGACATAGATAGTGGATGTAGCAATCCAGATACCTGTTGCCTGTCATATTTCACCTTCTAACAAGTGATGCATGCTTTCACATATGCCTCAACATCTTTCCTCAAAGTTGGCCAATAAAAGAAATGTTCCACTGTTTTCACTGTGGAATCAATGCCTCTGTATCCTGCATATGGTGGCACATGATTTTCCGTTAAATCTTTTGGCCGAAGTTACTTCATGACACAGGGTCTACCATGCATCATCAAAAAACCATCCTTTAAAAGATAGTGCTCATGTATTTGGCCCTCAGCCAGCTGATAAAAAATCCTTGCAAAGTCAATATCATTTGATATTGATCCTTCATTGCATCAAGTTCACTGTGGTATGCAATCGTGACAGCTAAAACTTGAGGTTTAATGGATAGTGCATCGGGCATTGGCTTCCTTGAAAGTGCATCAGCAATAACATTTTTCTTGCCAAGTTTATGCACAATAAGAAAATGAAACATTGAAAGGAAGTTTGAACACCACATGTGTTTTTCTGACAGCATTCTCTAAGTGAGGAAGTACCTCAGAGATTAGTGATCAGTCTCGATATAAAATCAGCACCTAAAAGGTAGTAGAAAGAGCATATATGACAGCCAACATCTCTTTCCCATAAATCTGCAAATACATTTCAGCATCACTGAGCACCTTGCTCTGATATGCAACCACTCTTGCATCGTGCATAAGCACTCCTCCTAAAATGTTCCCATAGGCATCCAATTGGACTCTCTAAGACTGAAGTTGAGCATAAGGAGCATCTAGCAGTTGTCTTTGCAAAGCTCAAGAAGCAGAAGTTGCTTATCAATGCCAAGAAGAGTGAGTTCTACATGCATGAGATCCACTTTTTGGGGCACATAGTATCAAAAGATGGAGTCAGGATGGACCTTGCCAAAGTTGAGGCCATTAGATTGGCCACCATTGAAGAATATCCATGAAGTACATAGCTTTTTGTGTTTATGCTCGTACTACAGGCGGTTCATTCGCTACTTTGCCAGGTGCATAGAAGAAAGGAGTGCCTTTGAGGTGGGGTACCGAGGAAATTGCAACCTTTGAAGAGCTTAAGGAAAAGGTATGCTCCGATCTTGTCATTATCTTACCAGATCTCTGCAAACCCTTAACAACTATTGACGATTGTGGCTGGATTACCATAGGAATAGTATTCTTGAAACTCCTGCTGAAATGCTTACATCTCGATTCTCAACCCTTGTGTCATGTGGCAGAGGGAACCATCTAGGGAATTGAGGGCTTGTGGATAGGCATGATGGAATAAAAGTTACGTATCTTTGTGTACATGTGATTCACAAGAATGGCTGGGTGGAAAAATGCGATGCTAACGCCTGTGAATTGTATCCGTGAATCGACAGAAAGGCTGAGAGATTAGTTGGTGTTCGTTTCATTTGGTATCAGAGCTTCACGCTGGACGAGGGGACTCATACGAGTCACGTATCAAGAAGGCGAACGACATGTGTGTTAGGTGGCTCTGTTCGTGAGGCTGAGCGTTGATGGAGCAGGTACAGTTGCAGACTTGAAGCGCATGGTGGCACGGACGACCATCGAAAGACCAGAGCGCAGGCACGGGATGCGTGACTATTCGTGGGCTTAATGGAGTGGTCAGCATGAGTACCCGAGAAAAGGGGGATTTCAGAGGAAATGGACTTCAAAGACAAGTGTCTCGCACCCAAGTGGCCAAACCAAGCAAGTGAAGCCGGTTGAGGGACCAACAAAGACAAGTACCACCGTTGGGGTGAAAAGGAAAGTAACTCCAATGGCAGCCCGGGCTTGGTCAAAGTCCTCGTTGACCCCTGAGCAAAAAGAGAAAGCTAGAAAAGAAGGATTTCGGCTGCCTTCATTCAGTGACATCAATGGAAAGATTGTCCACTAAACAAAGACCATCGCACGGCCAATATGATAATATCTGAATGCAACGCGGAAATGCAGGAGAGTCCCAATGCGGAATACATGCAGATGCAATTGGTGGGACCTTCTCAGAGGTTAGTACCTGTATTGTTAAGTGTGTCTGTTACTAAGTTAGTAAGCGGTGCATCTGATAACATCCTTTCAAAGCCCGCAGCAACAGGGTATACGTTTTTCGATGAGCCCGAGTTGATTAAAATGAAAGGGCAAGTAGCCAATCATGATGTGATTGTGTTGTTTGACTCAGCGTCAACGCACAATGTAATTAACTCCAAGCTTATTAAGAGGCTCAAGTTGAAAACTAGTCTGTCTGACTATGCTTATACGGTCAGGATGGCAGACAGAAGTTCAACTAAAGTATGGGACCAAAGGGTTACCCAGTTGGATTTAAAGTCCAGCTTCTTAACATAGTCCTGAATTCGAAGTTCCAGACCCTTGCATGCTCATTCAAGTGACCATCAATGTATGTATAGTATCTGTCTGACCAGGCTTGCTCACGCAGATATAGCCCTAGGCATGGCTTGGCATTTTTGGAAAAATCCACCCATTGATTGGAAAAAGCATATTTACCAGTTCAAGATGAACAGGGTAGAATATGTTTTGCGAGGTAAAAAGGATTTACCTCAAGGGAAGACTCCGAAAGAGTTTCTATGTCTGTGTATAGCACCAATAGAGTCGATTGATGATGCGTCGACTAGCACTGAGGCTACCCAAGATGGAGAAATGGCCGAGTTGGCTAAAGAGATATCGGAGAAATTCTCTGATTGTTTTAGGGATGAGTTACCTTATGGGTTACCTCCAGAGCGGAATGTTCAACATAAAATTGAGCTTATCCCGGGGGCAGAACCTGTAAATAGACCTCCCTATAGATTAAGCTTTACAGAAGAAGCTGAGGTGCGAAGACAACTGGAAGAATACCCTCAAGCTGGGGCAGATTCAACCAAGTTTTTCACCTTTTGCTTCGCCAGTGATATTAAAGAGGAAGAAAGATGATACTTTTCGCCTCTGTATAGATTACAGAGCATTGAATAATATCACTATTAAGCACAGGTATCCGATGGCTCAGATCGATGATTTGCTAGATGCATTGCATGGGGCCGTAATTTTCAGTAAGATAGATCTTAAGTGTGGCTACCATCAAATCCGTATTAGAGCCGAGGATGTGCATAAAACCGCTTTTAGAAGCAGGTTTGGTCATTATGAGTTTTTGGTAATGCCCTTTGGACTTACCAATGCTCCAGCTACATTCGTCATGCTTATGAACGATTTACTACGTCCGTATATCGAAAAGTTTGTAGTACATTTTATTGACGATATTCTAGCATTCAGTAAAAGTATTACTGAGCATCGTGAACACTTAAGAGTAGTGTTCAATACTTTGAGGAAATCCAGTCTTTATGTAAATAAGAAGAAAACTATACTGTGTATGGTTAGGCTTGAGTATTTAGGATTCATAATTACTCCAGAGGGGGTAGAAATGGATCCAAAGAAAGTGGCTGCGATACTGACTTGGCCAATCCCTCAAAGTTTGACCGCTTTGCGATCATTCTTGGGATTTGTCCAATTTTATCGAAGGCATATCAAAGGATATTCCGAAATAGTATCGCCATTGACTGATTTGACCTTAGATAAAGTACCTTTTATATGGGAACAGAATCAACAAGAAAGTTCTAACACCATAAAACAAGCTGTGGTCACAGGACCGGTGTTAAAAATAGTTGATCCCCAGAAACCGTTGTTCCCGGAAACCGATGCAAGTGGCATTGCGGTAGGAGCAGTTCTCCTCCAAGAGGGAAGGCCAGTAGCCTTTGAAAGCAAGAAGCTTTCTCCCTCTCAAAGGAATTGGCCAACTCATGAATTAGAGTTGTATGCTGTTGTCCATGCTTTGAAAACATGGAGACATTATTTATATGGATCAGAGTTTTATGTGGATGTTGATCATGATACTCTGAAACATTTTTGTAAACAACCTGACTTGAGAGGCCGCCAAGCTAGGTGGGCAGAACTCATGCAAGAGTTTAATTTGACGATTTGGTACCGAAGAGGAAAAGATATCAAAGTTGCTGATGCGTTGTCACGCATTATGCATAACATGAGTTTCACGGTATTAGAGAGTGCTCTAATGGCTGAGATTAGAGAAACTCAAAAGGTGGACGAGTTTGTCCAGAGCCATTGGCCTAAGGCTCATGTGTTAAAACCCGGGAAAAACGAAAAGGATGACCTTGCATCCAAAAAAGGCCAAACTTATGCAAGATATGCCATAAGGGATGGTATGTTGAAAAGAAATGGCAAGGCAGTAGTACCTAATCAGAATGATCTCAGGCAGAGAGTCATTCGAGAGTGCCATGACAGCCCATGTGCGGGACATCCAAGAGTCAAGAAGACATATGATCTCGTGAAGCGAGATTTCTTTTGGCCAAAGATGAAAAAGCATATTCATGAATATGTGACACGTTGTTTTTCATGTCAGGTAAGTAAGGCAGAGCGGGTAAAGCCAACCGGCCTTTTACAGCCCTTGGAGATACCACTAAGTAAGTGGGAGAGCATTTCCATGGACTTTATTATAGGTCTGCCTACGATACAAGGTGGACATGATTCTATCCTTGTGGTGGTTGATCATCTTACCAAGATGGCTCACTTCATTCCAACTAGAGAATCTGTTAGTGCCCTGCAAGTAGTTTGCCTACAATGATAGAAAGCATTCCTCTATAGGGTTCATTCCGTTTGAACTAACTATGGTTATAGACCAACAAATCCAACTATAGTTGGAATACCTCAGAAAGTGCCTAGTGCCGCGAACTTTGTGGTTCAGATGCGGGAGATGCTAGCACTTGCGAGAGCTAACATCCGCCAAGCTATGGATAGAGCTAAGGCGTATGGATGAAAACCCATCCAATAGAGAATTTAAGGAGAAAGAGTTTTTCTCAGAGTTCCTTCGCACTCTAAGTCTTTGACTGCAGGAGAGTGTGCTAAGTTATCACCTTGATATTGTGGGCCATGGTTAATTCTAAAAAGAATAGGCAAGGTAGCCTATAAATTAAAAATACCACCGGGGTGTAAGGTGCACCCAGTGTTTCATGTTTCTCGTTTAAAGAAATTTTTGCATACTGGTGACTCACTAATCGAAGGTGTGGTTTTGTTTCAGGAGATAGAGGATAATGCAAGACGCAAACCAACAAGAATCCTGGACCGAGGAACAATGCAAGTGCACAATCGGAAGATACCCACGGTGTTGGTTGCATGGCATGGTCTACCTCTATCAAAAGCTACTTGGAAATCCGTATATCAGTTACGGAGAGTGTTCCGAGATTTCATCATCGAGGACGCTGATGCTTGAAGAGGGAAGGAATGTTATGCTCTAGCCGAGATAGCATGATCTCGGAAAGATCGGTAGGGCATTTTCTCTTAGATGACCTATGACCGACTTTTGTAATATTTTATGTGCGTAAATAAAATGGTCAAGGGAAGTAAATGCCAAGGTCCTAGGTGAGGGTGTATTGGCATCGACTAGGTGGTTCTGAGTGCTAAGGCCTAGGTGCGCCTAAATGTGTAATAATGCCAAGGGAAAAAATGTTTTAATTGTGCCCCAAGAGAGGGGTAAATGGTGTACCAAGTTAAAGGTCTAAAATGATGACATGTGGCAGAGGGAACCATCTAGGGAACTGAGGGCTTGTGGATAGGCATGATGGAATAAAAGTTACGTATCTTTGTGTACATGTGATTCACAAGAATGGCTGGGTGGAAAAATGCGATGCTAACGCTTGTGAATTGTATTCGTGAATCGACAGAAAGACTGAGCGATTAGTTAGTGTTCGTTTCAGAGGATACACCTTTTCTTCATAACAATTGAAAGCACCAGGTGCCTCTTGCGCTTCACCTTTGTCTTCAGTGGCTATGCCCAAGGTTTGTGATAACTCGTGGGATATAAATTTTTGTGTTGCACCATCATCAACCAAGAAAGGGGCTGAATGATCTTTACCTGACCCCAAGTTTTGAGCAAACCATTGGTTGATGGAGATCCTCATCTTTTTGTTGAAGAACCTCCATGTCATGGGCTGCCGGTGTCTTCTTTAAAGCCTCTCCGTCGATGCTTGCTTTAGTAGCATTCTTGTGAGGACACTCGTAGAAATTGTGGCCATGCTCACCACATTTGAAGCATCGGAATCCCGAGTAATATCTTTTCCTTTGTTGATGAGATAGGATATTTGAAGACTTCTTTCGACGGACATACTCTCGAGGTGGTCCATTGGATGGTCCTTGATTCTTCTTGAATTCTTTTTGGAGACCCCTCTTATTTTGGGTCGCACTTGTTGAATAAAAGTAGCTTCTTCTCAATATTTAGTTCCACATCATTGAGCAATAGTGTCCCCCAAAGTCACGGGGCCGAGAATGTTGACTTCATTTTGAATAGCATATCTCAACCCCACATAGAACATCCTTTTGTTGCTCCACCAAATCCTTTTAGCTTTGAATAAAGTAACCCAAAAACGAGTAACATACTCGCAGACTTTTTTGTCTTGTCATTGCCAAAGGACACCCCATTGCACCATCATATCTCTTTTAAACTTCTTTAGCAAAAAATGATCTTGCAATTGCTTCTTAAACCTTCTCCAAATGTGGGCTTGTTGTCTCGTGCGAGCCATAGCAGCACACCATAGAGAAGCATGGTCTTATAGATGTAAAGCTGCAAATCAAATCTTGGCTTTTTCTTCATTTCTATCTCCATCAAAGAAGTAGTCAACATCTCATACGCATGCCAATAGAACTTTTGGCTGATCTTCGTCTTTGTATTTGTTGTACTTGAACAGCTTGTCTCCAAGCCTGATCTTTGGCTCAGCTGGTTTTCTCCTTCTCTAATGCCTCGAAGAGGATGGGCTGTGATTGTTGTTTTTTTCCTCTTGAGGGAGAGGTAGAGGAAGCTTGATGATTCGGGCATACAGCCTAAAACTTATTTTGACGCTTCACACTACACTACCCTTACCAGAAAGATCACAACAAGCCTGTGGGTAATCAGCAAGGAAGCCACTTCAATTCAATACCTTGATATCCAAAATCTGAAGTTGAGTCAAAGCTAATAGCTGAGCTATATCAGAAGATATTGATGTATGTTGCCAACCTCATTTTAGCATAGAAAACTGCTCAAATCACACTCTCTCCCAAAGCTTTCTGAAATTACAAACTTAAAGGTCTTTTGCCCAGATCATGGCGGAGATTTGGAGTGAGATTATTCATACTCTCAGAGGCCAGTGGGACCAGATTCAGGGAGACTCCCGGGCCGGTCAGGAGAAGCGGAGACGCTTCCTCCGGGCTTGGGACACACAGGGCCTCTTCTTCGCGCAGACTACGCAGGGCCTTCGGTGGCATTACTCACCACCCCGATGGCTGTTCATTCATACTCGTCTTATCCCTCCGTGAGAGGATGGTTTATTTTGCTACCTTTTAGGGCTGCGTCCGATTTGTGAACGCAGCCGTCAGCTATAAGCTGACCTCTTGTATCTTGTTCTCGAAGTAATATAATTAGCACTGTTTTTTCGGCAAAAAAAAACAAACTTAAAGGTCTTTAAATAAATCCCCATGCCTTTTTAAGCATTTTACCTTGCCATACAAACCTCTGCCGACACTTCCTTACACTAGACTGACTTGACCACAGCCTCACAAGCCCACATGCAGTCAACATGCAGGCCAGCAATCAATAAACAAACCATTTCCATTAAAGTCCATGAGGTCGGATAATCTAAAACCTGTTGAAATCAATAGCAGGGCCTATATCAGGAGAGTTCTTTGCATCAATTAGAGGTAAATCTAGCAAGTGGATCCAATCAAAGGCACCACTCAGATTAGCATAGAAAACCACAAAGTATGTTTTCTCGATTTAGCACAAAAAACAATCAAAATCGAAAGTATAACAATTAAGCATCTGAAGTTAAAACTCTGTTTCCATCTTTCCAGAAAAATATAACTCATTCTTTTGGGAGTGAATACGATGGTCAACATCCCAAAAACAAAAGGGGCTCATCATCTGCCAAAAAACCACACAGGAAGAAGCAAGCAAAACATCTTTTCTTTTTTTCTTAGAAATTTGCTGATAAAAGAGATTTAGCAGGTGACAAGATCACCTCGTAGAAGAAAACTGACCTGGTGAGATACGCATGCACAGCATGTGCAAAGCCTGGTTTATAGGAGAATAAGAGCCCACGTAGTAGCTTTCCATCAATATTTGATTCAATAGTATATCCATAATGAAAAACATCCGTTATTTTGGCTTCAAATATTTTTTCTTCGACTGTTTTGAACTCATAAAGTGAAAATTTATCACATCCTGAACCTGCAGATTACCAAATTTTGTTAGAGCTACAATGGCAGGGTGTGATGATAACATCGGAACTTCCATAATTGGGGTTTTTTTTAATAAATAAAGTGTTCTTTAACCAATTGGACGATACAAAGGAGTTAAGAAGAAGCACCTTCCTCCCCTAAAAGACGATTCATGGACCATTTCATGTTACAATTGCCACTCAACGAGCACATGGTTGACACGTACGATCACGTTCGATGCATACCGTTCGATATTAGTGCAGTACTAAACGAACTAAAAAATCTTAGGCGTACGTCCGATGCTACGTTCGATACTCAAAAAAAAAGACAAAGATTTTAGAGTTTTGGAGTAGGTACTTGTACAAGCTTTAAAACTTGTACAAACATGTAATAGGGGTGCTTGATGGAGATAAAGAGGGAGAGAGATGAAGATGCTTGACGCAGCTTGAGCCTCGTCACTTGTTGGAGATGGAGAGGGGAGAGTCGAGACTCAAGAGTTGGAGGTAGATGCTTAGTGTGAGATCATAGTGAGGACTCATGAGAGAGGGGGTTTATATGGAACCTTGCCATTTGGGAGGCCCAAAATCAGTTTGGCAGAACCACCATCAATAACAAAACCAGTCATCCAAAACAAATGAACGCGAAAAAAGAAAAACAACAAAACAAAACAAAACAACAAACAAACCAAAAACAAAAAACCAAAAAAAAAAAACCCAAAAAAACGTACGGATCGTAAGGAATGTTCCGTACGTTGAACGAGGGCAACCATGAACGAGCATGATTATGAACTTTTTGATAATGCACCGTAAATCAATCAAAATTCTAATTTCACAACTAGGTATATTACAAAGTATGCTCTATAATGTCCTAGAAGCCCTATAAATATGGGAGCAAAATTCACTTCTTAAGATGGTATTCCCAGCATTATTGGATAGGACTGATTAGACAGCTTCCATGCGTGATGGTGTGACAGCCATCGTGAAGATGGATTTGGTAAGTTGAGAAAAGACATTCATGTTCCTCTTGCTCATCAAGGAACAGACTCTTCTTTGAACATTGACAAATTAGTAAACAATTCATACCAGTTAGAGAATCTAGCAACAAGAAAGGCACCGCATCAGACCAAGGAGGATATCAAAATGTTGATCCTACACGTAAAGTCATCTTCGCTTATTTGGATGAAGATCTCCATGACGAATCAATGGCATGGCACAAAACCCACTCTTTCATATGATTCTTGCATGGCCCCAACCCTCAACACTCTATGTGGAATAGGAAGGGACTCATAGTCACCGATCTTAGAATTCTTAAAAAAAGTGTACCTATGTCGTTCTTTTCGAAAAAGCTGAAATGGCAAGGAAAGCTCTAAGTTGGGCTCTGTAGGCTGTCAAAAACCAACCTTTATACCTAGAGCCTAGGTATCTAGACTTTCTCCTAATAAGCCTAGGTCCACAATAGCATCTGTTTGGGTTAAACTCCCTGATATTCCCCTCCCCATGTGCAATCAAGCAGCCAATCATGTGCAAGCTTTCCCTAACCCAATCTACATCATGTCTAGAAATGGACATGTGTACAAGGAACAACCATTGATCTATAGTTAGGTAGGGATGAATTGCAAGAGGTCAACTCTAAAGCAATAATAGAGAAAGAAAAGATAGTAGAAGGGTGAAGCCCAAAGTTACAAACACACTTGACCAATGCAAGTGCCAATGCTATTGAAAATATGAATAATGATTACTTAAAGGAGAAGATCTTGGATGAAGCTCAAGCTTTGGAGATGGGCATTCAGAAACAGACAATCACCGTTAAACCCTCAACACCACGCATAACACGAGAAGAATCTCAAAGGTGGAGATGTAGGGCATAGTCAAGAGCTGTGGAACAAAATTTAAGAAGAAAAATAAAAATATTTAAGAAGAAAAATAAAAAAGGTACATTAGCCTATAGCTTTCATGATTTATGACATATGTAGACTCATTGATCCAGATTACTATTCTCTCCTACTTTCCTCTCCCTCTTACAACTTAAGGTACATGGAGAACCACTTGTACAAAAGAAGATATTGGTATTCTTCAGATCATGTTGAGAGCAGATCTTACAACCATGGGTTCCAGTAGTTAGCCCAAGAGTTAGGGAACACCCTAGGCGCCAAGGCTATTAGCTTAGGGTGGAAGGTTCTAGGGCTAAGGTTAAGAAATACTATGTGGATTAGAGGTCTAAAAAAGCATTTCTAATGTATTTAGCCATAGGCTAGGCTATATATTGGCATGAGGGCTTGGGCCATAGGCGTTCACTGATCATAGCTAGACTCTGGATATTGGCCATGGGCATGGCAGGCTGGCAAGCTAGTCCAATGCCTCCCACGTGGAGGGGACTTCCATGGTTTGGGACATGGATGCTAGTGGGCTAGGGTCAAGCCAAATCGCTTGCTGAAAGTAAAAGACAATTCAAGATAGGCGACCAGGTATTTCTATGGTTTTGCCTAACAAGGGATAGGCAATTTGCTTCATGAAGGGAGGCAGCCTATTCAAGGTGATTTCTAGAAGAGACGATTGAGATGTGGCCTGTATTGGTACGTGGAGGAGTGTTTTTGAATTGAAAGCAGTAAAATTTAGATGCTTTTCTTGACTGCTTGTCCTGATTTCGTTTTCTAAAGGAATTCTTGTTATTTGGATCAAAATGGCCTACCTTTAAGGAATCCCCTCTCCTATTTAATCCCCATGCATGGCTCAGCCTACCTGCCTCAATCCAATTGCTGTTCTCCTAAATAGCGCCTCCCTCCCACATTTTGCTGTTTCCTGCAATATTCGTCGTTCTAATTTCTCATCACTCTTTCTTCTTCTATATCCCCTCTGCAAATTTCGTGCCCAAATACCAGGCTAAGAGAGAACAAGTTATGCAGGATTGTGTGCCTGAACTTCAAGAGACTCTGTGGAATAGGAAGAAGTGGATGAATTAGACAACTAAAGGACGTTAATGAACAAACCAAGGATATAGGAACGGAGGTCGTACAGGATCCTACTTTTTTGAAACCTCCTGAGTCAAAACTACTCTCAGGAACCAAAATTTATTTTTCATCTGCCTAGTCTTTAGTACCCCAGGGTAGTACTCGAGAGCTCCTGCGAGCCCCCCTCCCTCCCTCCCGCAGCCTCTACCTCCCTACCCTCCTTTGCCTCTCTCGTACAGAATCCTACTTTTTTGAAACCTCCTGAGTCAAAACTACTCTCAGGAACCAAAATTTATTTTTCATCTGCCTAGTCTTTAGTACCCCAGGGTAGTACTCGAGAGCTCCTGCGAGCCCCCCTCCCTCCCTCCCGCAGCCTCTACCTCCCTACCCTCCTTTGCCTCTCTCCCTCGCCCTCACCCCCCCTCGCTCTCGCCTACCCCCCTCGCCCTCGCCGCACACCCCCCGCCTCAGCCCGCCTCCACGCCCTCACCCCCTCGCCCCTCGACCCTCGCCTCACCTCTCGCCTCGCCCCTCGCCTTACCCCCCCGCCTCTCGTCTCGCCCCTCGCCGCGCCCTCCGCCCGCCCCTGCCTCGCCCCTCCGCATCACCTCGCCCCTCGCTACGCCCCCACCCCCTCGCCTCGCTCTCCGCCCGCCAGCCCGCCCCTCGCCCCTCCGCCCTTCCGCCCCGCCCCCTCGCCTTCCACCCCCACCCGCCCTCTGCCCTCGCCCTTCACCCCCCTCCACCCCTCCGACCTCCGCCCCCGCCCCTCGCCCTCCCCCCTCCCCCTCCGCCTCCTGCCCTCGCTTCCACCGCCGTCCCTCCCCCTCGCCTCCGACCTCCGCCTCCGCCATCCGCCCTCCACCCCTTCCGCCTTCGCCCTCGCCTTCGCCTCCGCTTCCCCCACCCGCCTCGTTTCGTTTCGTCTCGCCTCACCCTTCTTCGTCACACCCAGGCTCCATCCCCTCGTCTATCTCCCCCCCTTTTTGGGTGGCAGCCTCTTCTTCATCGGAGGTCTCGCAATTTGTCTTGGCGGTATGGCGGCTCCCTGCCCGGAACCAGAGGCCCAGCGGGACCCTCCCTCTCCAGATGCCTACCGCGTTATCTTGACAGAGCAACAGTCGTCTAGGGTACAAGAGGTTGCCAATGACTTTGCCCTTACTTCCGTCTATGGCAGAGTCATTGGACACTCTCCCTCCAGATCAACCATCAGGGACTGGCTCCAGTCCACTCTCATGCTAGAGGACAGCCACATCGAGGAGGTGGCCCTTATGGGAAGGGGCATCTTCTGGCTTAAACTCTCCACTGCGAAAGCTGCGAGCAACCTGATTGCTGGTTCCCCCACATCTGTGGATGGAAAGATCATCATGATAGTCCCTTGGTACCGTGGATTCAGCGCAACGGATTTTGATGTTCGTTTCCGCATACCTCGCCACCCAGTGACGCTAGTTTTTCCAGGCCTTGCTGCTGAGTTGCAACCGATAGTCAGGGACCTGGGCTCCCACTTTGGCTGGGTAATGCATGACATTTTCGTCGACGCGGTTACAGCGGCAGGAGCCCCCCGAGTCCGTGTGGCTGTGGCAGACCCTGCGACTCTCCCTGCAGTGATTGAGATCGTGACAGACGCTGGCAGCATTACCCAGAGCAGGGTAGTCACAGGACAGCCAGGCCAGTGCCTGAGGTGTCACGGCTTTGGGCACCTCGCTGCTATTTGTCCACGATTCTCCAGCTCCTCTCGGCCCCCCCCGCCCCCCCCTCCGCCCTCTCCCCCCCCTCCGGGCAGCCACGTCAAGAGGAGCAGAGGCAGCCGGAGTCCGGTCCAGAGATGGCTGGCGGCTGGACCGAGGTCAGAAGGAAAAGAGGAAAGAATAAGAAGATTTCTGAAAAAGGCAAGGAGGCAGAGGTTACCCAACCTGCAGCAGCGCCTCAGAGACCTGACAGGCAGCTGCCCCAGGGTCCTGGGAGAGCTTCTTCTTCGACTGTAGCCCGCCCTCTGCAGCCTCAGGTCCCCCTCTCTTCCGCTCCCCAGCCCCCTTCCACTCAGCCCCAGCCCCTTCCCCAGTCGCACCCCCCTCTTCCCGACCCGCAGCATCAGCCCCCGCCTCTTCCTCTTCAGCCCCCTCCTCTTCCTACTCAGCCCCAGTCCCAGTTTCTAGGAAGCTCATCTTGACTCTTGAGACAAGAACTTCAGCCAGCAGTGATTGGTCGCTTGGATATACTTCTGCTCCAGGAGCATGAGCTGTCAGTGGCTCATTCCCGTAGCTGCGGGAAGATCCTCCATGGACGCTCTCACACTTATTGGGAGCTCTCGATTGGTGCACAGGGGAGGAGTGGCGGTGTCTGTACTTCCGTGTGGGAGCTGTTTGCCCAGGGAGTTTTTGGTCATGGTACGTTGATTCCAGGCCGTGCACTTTGGGTTGGCCTAGAGTTGGAGGGTTCCAAAATAGGAATCCTCAACATCTATGCTCCCACAGACCTCCGATGCAGAGCCACTTTCTGGAGGACACTCACAGGGATTCTCCCAGACATGGATTCCTGGATTGTTGGAGGTGACTTCAACAATCTGGAGACTTTGGAGGACCAACCGGGCAGAGGACCAGAGTTTACAGGTATGGCTCAGGCAGAGCAGTCCGCTTGGGACTCCTTTATCTTCGCGACAGGAGGTAGGGACAGCTAGAGAGACCCGTCCTTCCGCCGTTGGCACGGGAGCTTGGACTTCTCGTGGGGCTTCCGCAGGGAAGGAGGCAGACTCCTGGAGAGACTGGATAGATTTTATGTCAGTGATTGGGCCATCAGCAAAGGTGGTCAGGCGGGTATAGTGCCAGGGACGACACTCTCCGACCACGCGCCTGTGCTCTTATCATTAGACTCGGCAGCTCAGTCCCTTCCTCCCCGTTCGTGCCGGATTCCCGATTCCATCTTCTCGAGGGAGAAGGTGTGCAGTAGTATCGGTAGCCTTTGGGACAGAGATTGGGGCGAGTGCGTGGATCTGGTAGATTCGCTGGCGCAGGCTTTGCACGAGTCCAGCCAGATTTGCCAGCTCGCAGCCCTTCAGGTTCACCAGGAGTGGTGGGGCAGAGAGAGAGCTCTTCGTAGGGACCTCGCCTCCATCAGCGACTCCAGCAGGCAGCCCCGGGCTTGGAGGAGCTTCGGATCCAGGCCCTTCGAGCCAGAGCCCTTCTTGAGGAGACTCTCCAGCGCCGCTCAAAGTTTTCCTATCACGCCTCCCTCTCATACTGGGCTGGGAAGGGCGACCGGATGAGCAGGGAGTTCTTCAGGACGCATGGCCAGAGAGCAGCAGGTGATCAACTACGGAGTCTTAGGACAGCGGAGGGGCACATCGTTACTGATCCGAGTGAGGTCTTGGGGTTGGCTACCGACTTCTACAAGACTCTTTTCCAGCAGGAGCAGCTTGCCCCTCGTACTCGACGTTCCCGCGAGGAGGTGTGGAGGCACATTCCAGCCCTTGTTCAGCCCAGCATGCAGGCGACGTTGATGGCACCGTTCACTACTGACGAGATGCTGGAGGCCTTGATGGCCATCGATGGGCAGAAATGCCCTGGCGAGGATGGGCTCTCTCGCGCTTTCTTCACCTCCTTCTGGGATCAGATCCATCAGCCCCTCCTAGCAGCCCTTCAGAGGATTTTCAGCAGCGGATATATGCCAGAGAGCCTCTCCTCGGGACTGATTTGCCTCATCCCGAAGGGAGGAGATCGACAGGAGATCCGTCAGTGGCGCCCGATCACTCTCCTCACCACTGCCTACAAAATCCTTGCCAAGATGATCAGTGCCAGAGTTCGGCCTCTACTTCCTGACCTCATTCATGACACTCAGACAGGCTTTGTCCAAGATCGCAGTATCCTGGATAATATCTTCACCTTCTCAGAGGCGACGGAGTGGGCTCAGCACAGTGGGTCACATTTAGCCATCCTACTTCTCGACTTTGAGAAGGCCTACGATCGAGTGGACTGGTCCTTCCTGGAGGGTACTCTGGAGAGACTAGGGTTCCCAGTAGGATGGATTCGGGGTATTTCAGCGTTATACAGGACAGCTTCCAGCAGGGTCATCATCGGCGGCAGGATGGGAGAGCGATTTCGTTTGGAGAGATCAGTGCGTCAGGGTTGCCCCCTCGCTCCTTACCTGTTTCTCTTCTTCGCCGAGGCCATGACATACTACCTTCGGGCGAGGTCGACCGGGATCCGAGGTGTTCGCCTTCCCATCAGGGAGGACACGGAGCTCATGGACTCGGAGTATGCAGATGACACAGCACTGTACATTCAGGATGATGAGATGATGCTAGAGAGGGTGAGGCTGACCTTAGAGGTCTTCTGTTCGGCAGCCGGTGCGAAAATCAACTGGAACAAATCAGTTGGTTTTCTCACAAACCCCGGGGCGTGCTCACAGTGGGGGAGGTTTTTGGGTTTAAGATGGATCCCGTGGGGACAGACAGCTAGATATCTCGGCTTTCAGGTCGGCCTGGACATCACGCCAGCTCAGCAGTTTCTCCCGGTGCTCGATTCCATTCGACGGAAGCTGGCTTTCTGGAGCACTGCTAAGCTCTCTCTTGCAGGTCGTGCTCTTGTAGTCAACCAGGTTCTCCTGGCCACGGCATGGTATGTGGCCTCTTGTTGGTGTTTCTCGAGATCCAGTGTGGCACAGCTCAGGAGGTTGGTCCGGAATTTCCTGTGGTCTGGGGGGGATGGTCTCAGAGATACCAGAGCCAGGGTAGCTTGGCAGACAGTCATTCTTCCGCAGGCTGAGGGTGGCTTGGGGGTCATCGATCCTGAGCTTCAGAGTCAGGCCCTGCTGGGCAAGTTGGTTATCCGCGGTTTGACCCCGGGGGGGCAAACGTGGAAGATGTTACTTCAGCAGGGGATTAGTTCTTGCGTCCCGCGCCGAGGTGGAGAGTGGCTACCGTCCCTCAGGTGGATCTTCACTTCTGCACCGCTCACTCACCCCCGCTCCCCGCTCATTCGTAGCCTTCTCATGGTTTGGAGGCGGCTCCGCCTCAATCTCATACAGTCCCCTCCTAGCTGTCAGGAGGAGATCGACCGCCAGCCGCTCATCTGGAACGATCAGGTCAGAGATGCCTTGGGCCTTCAGCTAGGGGAGAGATCACATATCATGTGGGACGGTTGGATGCGGGGGCCCGCCTAGTCCCTTCGAGTCTGGAGGGACACGTACAGACACTTGGAGACCGTTGCTCTAGCAGCCGCAGCTGGAGGTGCCCGTGGAGCTCAGGCGAGACGCACAGAGATAGACGGAGCGATTCCAGCCGGTTGGTTGGTTCCACCCGAGATTCAGATCCTCATGCCTGGTGATGACCGTTGGCTGGGACAGTTCACCCCCCGTGGCATCCCACTGGTGGTTGCACGTCGGATGGACGACACCTCTGTTTCCTTCTTCGCGGTTTTGGGGGACGGCCGACTCAAGAGAGAGGATGTGCTCATCGACCCCCTCCTCCCGTGGCAGAGGGTTCGGGTCGTAGGCCTCGTGGGGAAGGTTTGGCGGACCGATCCTATTATAGAGCAAGATCAGCTGCAGTTATGGCGACTCTGGCTCTGGGAGGGGCGGGCCTTGTCAGAGCTTGATTGGGACCCAGGAATGTGGAGATGGCCAGAGGTTGTGACAGGCCAGGGGCCGACCTCTTTCTTCGCTTACAGCACGACATTGGGCAGGAGAGTTCTCGGCAGGATGCAGAGCCGCCCGCTCGCCCACCCAGCGGCCCAGTTGGTATGCTCAGGATATCTCTAGGCTATTTTTGCAGGCCTTCTGGAAGGCCTTGTGGGAGAGCTAGCGCCCGCAGAAGATCTCCTACTTCCTTTGGCTACTCGCCCACAAGGGTCTTCCAGTGGGGAGCTGGTTGCGGCAGGCTGGTCAGGATGGACGTTGTCAGATCTGTCATGAGGACGAGGAGTCACCAAAACACTGCCTGTGGAGCTGCACCTGCGCCCAGGAAGTGTGGAGGTGGACCTTCGGGATCCTTACTCGCGCAGCACCGGAGCTAGGTTTGATCACTTGGGGCGCGTTCTGCTAGTGCAGCACCGCACCTGGCTTTCATCAGTTGTTCGAGGCAGGCCTGCAGGACCCCACGTTCCTTATCACACAGGGGACTTGGGGGCCGCTCGAGGGCATTCCGCCGCACCTGGCAGAGGCTGACACAGGATCTCAGGAGAGGCAGCCAGTCTGGGAGATTATCAGCAGCATCGCCGGATGGCACATTTGGACCTCGCGCTGAGCGCAGATCCTCGGTGGCACCTCTCTTTCGACTGCCCAGGTCATGACCGACATCTGGAGTGAGATTATACACACACTCAGAGGCCAGTGGGACCAGATACAAAGAGATTCCCGGGCTGGCCGGGAGAAGCGGAGACGTTTCCTCCGTGATTGGGATACGCAGGGCCTCTTCTTCGAGCATACTTCGCAGGGCCTTCAGTGGCGCTATTCACCACCTCTCTGGCTGTTCATTCACACTCGCCTGATCCCTCCGTGAGAGAGCTCTTTACATTTTTGTTTCCTTTTAGGGCTGCGTCCGATTTGTGAACGCAGCCCCGTCAGTTGCAAAGCTGACCTCATGTATCTTGTTTTCGAAGTAATATAATCAGCACTGTTTTTTCGGCCAAAAAAAAAAGTCTTTAGTACCCCCTCCCTATTTGCACAGCTCAGCCTATCTGCCTCAATCCAATTTTCGTTCTTACTCTAAATAGTACCTCATACTCTCCCATATTTTGCTGTTTTCTGCAATATTCGGCCTTCCATTTTCTCTCCATTCTTTCTTCTTCTATATCCCCTCTTCAAGTTCCGTTCCCGAATACCACCATTATGGCTGAAAGAGAACAAGTTATGCAGGATTGTGTGCCTGAACTTCAAGAGACTCCGCGGAGTAGGAAGAAGTGGATGAATTAGACAACTAAAGAGCACTATAATGAACCAACCATGGATATTGGAAAGGACGTTGTACAAGATCCTACTGTTTTAAAACCTCATAAGTCAAAACTACTTTCAGGAACCAAAACTTACTTTGCATCTGCAAAATAGGGAAAGTTTTCAAAATCACATTGACGTAAAGTGTTCTGATCAGCTACAGCCTGAGTTGAACCCAAACCTATTCATGACTCGGTCTACCTAAGCATCCTCTTACGAATGACATATGGTGGCATGGGACACCGTAAGATTGTTTAGGAGTTATTTATGAAATGCCAATTTAGCTTCTAAAAGCTAGAGGACTTTGGAATGAAGTCAAGATTTAATGTGACATGGAATATAAGGTAGATCCAATTAAAGAGAGAACAGCCAAAACAAAGAGAGGGATTCCCCTATATATATATATTCAGGGTCCATTTACGGGGACATAAATACCTTGAAGGGGTGAAGAATGTTACAATGGGTTGCCAGTAGCTAGTCCAAGGGTTAGGGGAGACCTATGGGACGAGGCTGTTGCTAAGGGTGGAAGGCACTAGGGCTAAGGTTAAGAAATACCATCTAGGTTAGAGGTCCAAAGGGCTAAAAAGCATTCATGATATATTTAGCCGTAGGCAAAGGTTGGAAGGCACTAGGGCTAAGGTTAAGAAATACCTTAGCCACCCAAAATAGCAGGCTTGCAAAGCTATTCCGATGCCTCCCATGAGAAAGGGGCATCCGTGGTATGGGATGCAGATGTCTACTAGGCCAGGGTCAAGCCATAGGCCTTACCCGTGACCTCTATGTACTTGGGAGCGAGTTGGAAGAGCTCTTAGGTTGGGTGGAGAGTATTAAATGGCGTTTGTGTAGTTGATCTCCTAGTCTCTTATTCAATGAAGATGATCGACTCGAAGAGGGAGTCATTTCCGTAGAGGAGGCACTCCATAGGGGTTCTTAGCTCAAGTACAACAGAGGCTCTAGGCCGATGGGTAGCCCTAGAATCAACCTCAAGGGGATACATTTTTCATTCTACTTCTTGCTCCCCCAAGAAAGACCTCTGGTCTTCTCTTCCTCTTCAAGGGGGATAATTTCCATGCGAATTCAACACCAAAAAGGAAGCTGGTTGGCTAGGGCCCCTAAAATGGTCTGAAAGGTTATTTGGGTTAGCTACTTCGCCATGAAAAATAAGGGAGTTCTGCAGGGGAAAGTATCTACTACTTTCGTCATCGAAAGTCTCCGTCGTTCATTATTGCTACGGGTGTTTGTCTCTCTTTATTTTCCAGTTTCGCTATCCATTGAGCTTTTCCCTTTTTCCAAGCAGCCTACTTGAGCCCAGAGGTGATTTTCATCCACTTGATTATTTCTTTTCAAGATAACGTGAAGCATTTTCTGCCCTACAGGCCTTTCTCTGCTGCAATAGAATCTCCAGATTCTCTCTAGCCTCATTCACAGCAGCTCATCGTTTAGAGAAAAGGTGTTAATATCTTCTTCCACGGGGAAGAAGTGCTGCTTCCCGTAACACTCTCTATGTGTCCCTCCTCAAGGCTTCACACCAAGTCTTTACAATCAAAGCATGCTTGAGTAGGAGCAGTCAGAACCCTTGGCAGAAGGGAACTTTCCACCTACAGGCTACCACCAGATAGGACCCATTCAAAGCTCTCAAGGAAAACTCATCTTACTCACTTGCTTACTGCAGTTGTATGACTGGGTCACTGAGCTAATGACGCAAAAGATGTATCTTCTCAGATTTCCATGCATTAGCATCTTAAGACTTTTGGTGAGCACTCACTTGCTTACTGCAGTTGTATGACTGGGTCACTGAGCTAATGACGCAAAAGATGTATCTTCTCAGATTTCCATGCATTAGCAGTAGATTCATCAACAGATTCAGTGGAAGGCAACTTCTATTTAATCGTCTCTGATGGTTCTTTCCCAATTCAACACCAGATAAGGATTCAACAAAAGATGGGAACTGAGTACGCAGCAGCAATCCAAGGACGCATGCCTAAACAGAAACCAAGTAGCCACTCACCACACCAAGTAGGAAGTGATTGTTAGAAAAGGGAACGGTAATCAAAAGCTCCAAAATGCAATCCTGGGATGACCTCAAGGACAACCTGAAGCTCATGGATCTAGGCAATACCCGGGGAATACACTTGGTTCAACAGATAAATAAGAGACTATAGAAGAGATGCCAGATTGACAGGGTTTACAGCTCAAAACCACTATGGGAAAGCTGTCCAAACCACGTAACCAGAATTTGGACAGCTGCCTTCATGCAGGCTAAAGCTGTCAGCTAGGCTGAAACTATCAGCCCAACACTCGAGCTTTACTTAAATGGGCAGGAAAGGAGGCAGCAGCCTCTAGAACCAAAAGAAGAAATCGACTGAAACTCATAATAATTAGGATATAAATTTTGGCCAAATCTGGGGACACCACAGCTCAAATGGAACTCAGAGATTTCAAGCTCACACTGAGAAGAGAACCAAAATGGTGATGGAACAAAGTCAGTCTACAACACTCTGTTGCTAGACTAGACTTATTAGCTCGAAGCACCACTAACTCTTAAGAATTCGAGGAGACTGATTATGTCACAACACATGGTACAACGCCTAGAGAAAGTGGAGTCCCCATAGAATTCTATAAAAATTTGCTGTAGATAGTTGGACCTTGCCTACTAGAAGTCTAGCAAGAGAGCCTCTTCGATAGGTCTCTCTCTACTAGCTTAATGGGGGTATCAATAAGCTGATACCAAAAGATAGCAGCAGCAAGAGACTTAAGAACTCAAGACCTCTAACCATGCTTAACTACAGCTACAAAATATTGGCTAAGGATTTGGCTCTCAGAATAAGGAAGAAGATGTCAATTTGGATTAAACCTGAGCACAAAGGCTTCATTAAAGGCGCACACATCCTTGAGGTTGTTATCACCCTGTGCAAGGGATGTGAACATGTCAAGGACTCCAAGCAAGATAAATGATTGATTAAAGTTGACTTTGACAGGACCTATGATAAATTGGACTCGGATTTTTTCACCCAATCTCTCCTTGAAATGGGAATGGGTCCTATCTACACGTGTTACATAAGTCCTCTCCTCTCTAATGTTCAGCCAAAGTAGAATCAATTGGGAGATTTCTGATTCATATCCTATCTACACATGTTACATGAGTCCTATGTCACGGGGACGTGAAAAGTGATGTAAATAGAGGAAGTGCAAGTTCCTAGGGGCAACGTCTAGGTGCATCACTAGGTCCTAGGGGCAAGGCAAAGGCTTTTAAAGGGGTCTAAAAGTTGGGCCCAAGGACACCAACGTTTTCCTTGGTATGGGGGTTAGGACTTCAATGAAGGGGCAAATGGCAAGAAGAAGGTGCCAATTGTCAAATGCATGCTCTTCCCCCACCTTCCATCTCTCTCCCCTCACTCTCCCAGAGGTGCTGGACGTTTTCAGTTGTTCTTGTGCAGTTTTTGAGCTGTTTCAAGCCTGTTTTCAGCCATTTTGAGCCTGTTTCAGCTGTTCCAAGGACTAGTACACACTTCTAGGAAGTGCCAGAAGTCATTTTTCAACTTTTTGAAAATTTTCCTACTGACTGTACGGACGGCTGTCCGGCTGTACGGAATCTGTACGGCTGTGTGCGGCTCCTACAGGTGCCCGGGGTTATCTTTTGCTATTCTGGATCTTTCTGCACATGTTTCTGGCTGCGTGGTGGCTTCTGGAGCTGTTCTGGACCCGTGCAGGCTGCGGGAGGAACTTGACTTGCTACTTTTGGCATGCTCTCTTAGGAAGACCCAGGCACAGATCCCGAGGCAGTCATTTCAAGGCAAATTTATGGACCATCTTTCCTCTACAGCTCTTTCTTGTTCACCCTCCTCTCTCTACCTTCATTTCTCTCTTATCCTGATTGTTGGAAGTCACCTAAACCCTGCGGGGAGCCTGGACAGAGGATAGGTGCAAGGAAGGAGCCCGCCCATCTGCCCCAGACAGCAGGAATTGGTTCCATGTTCTGTTTAACTTTATTCATTCTTGCTTTGCAGCTTTTTGCAATGCATGCGTATTGTTTGCAGTCCTTTCAGGACTCCTACAAGTTCTAGCAAGCACCCAAAGGCAAGGGTGTTCCTGAGGTAGGTCCAAGGACAGTGTGGATGCATGTGATAGCCTTGAGACTGCTTGAGCTCAATTTGCCAGTGGTTTGGATGCCTGAATGCCTCTCAGTCGGGTCAGATCAGAAGGTCTCTCAGTTGGGTCAGATCAGAAGTGGATGCTTGAGTATGCCTTGCCAATGGGAATTCTAGAGGTGCACTTGGATTAGATGCCTTGAAGACCGGTAGAGGATTTGCAAAGAGGAACAGTGCAGGGTTGAACCCCTGCTGTAACCATTTCCATTCAAAAGCATTAAATAAATACCGTAAGGGGCACCAATGCATTTGGGGCCAATGGGTGCACTGTGTACTATTTTCATTGAGCAGGGGCATTCTAGTGTCACCTTTGTTGTTGTTGAAGTTAGTTTCTAAGATGTGCTAAGTGATTGAAGTGACTGAAGCTTGCATTGTGGCCATTTATGAAGTTTATGACTGAGTAGAAGAAGATCGCTGCCCTTTTAGTTATTTAAGGCCGTAGATATCAATGGGGAGACGTCTGATTCCTTCTTACTTAAGAGGTTAATCAGGAAGGGTTGCCCTATTGCCTGTTCTTTTTGCCATTGCTGCAGATGCTTTGGGATGGCTCTTGAAAATGAGGTGATGAAGGATTCAACCAAGAGAATTGAAATGCCTGGTCAGTCAACACTTTGCAGACAACAGAAATGGAAGAGAAGATGTTGCAAAGGTGATGGGAGTGCCTTGACATATTTTGTCTTGTATCAGAATCTCTCATAATCATTCCAAAACAGACTACTGTTCTCTACTCTTTGAGGATCAACCCTTTCTTGATGCTATGGGATGGCAGCATTTTGAAAAGGAACAGCCTTCAAGCTTTTGGGCATTCCTATTGGTTTTGACATCACTATGAAACAAAGATGGGACCATTCTTGGACAAATTCCAAGCCAAACTGGAAAAATGAAGTGAATTCCAAGACAACCTTGCTGGTAGAACCATGGTCCTAAATCATTATATATACCAAATGGCCCAAATTTTCCCTCTCATGCTGACCCCCCTCTCAGAAAGGCTAGATTAGACGTGTAGATCTTTTCTTTGGGGTGGTCGCTTACACAAAAGGAAGAATTATGGTCATTTTGTACAAAACCTACATGGATAGTTAAGGCCATCCTTAACCCAAATGAAGATGGGCCCTACTGCTCTTAAGAAATTACCACCTAGTTAGAACTTAGACCTGTAAGGGAAACCACATGGAAAGGAAACCCTCTATTGTCTGCACTGTGTAACCCAGAGCATGCTGTACCAAAGGAAACCCCCTATGGAGGTCAATGTGGTCTGCATATAAGAACATAAAAGCAAATATAGTGTGGACAAGAAAAAGGAAACTTCATGGCAATAGCTTCCATTGGTTCTCTGTGATTTTTAAGATGGATCAAATCGATAATGATGTGCCTGGCACTGATTCAATAAAGGCCTACAGGCCTTGAAGCAACTTTGGAACAGAGTAGAGCTAAGGTTAAAAAATACCACGAGATTAGAACAGAGTTTAGACTGAACAATGGGGAGCAAAAGTTTATCCTCAAAAGACTAGCTCTATGAACAAACAAAGATTTACGGAGAGATGGATCCCAAATTCACTACCAGGAGTTGTTCCGTTAGGTTTGAATGTAACTCTACCCTTCCCATCCCCACCCGCCAGACTGACAACTCAGATTTAATATTTGCTCTCAACCAAAGGTGGAAGGAAGTAGACTCCCGGATAGTATGGATCGGAAGGATGAGCTGTTGTGGCTCAAATCCATGCATGAGAATCAATGTGGCTCATAATTCACAAGACATCCAGGACTTATGCTAAAAGCCTCGGGATTGGAAAATTTGATGGAAAGTGAAAAAGATGTTGAAATGCAGTGGAAGATGTCGTTACACCTTTTATGGTATGCTCTCTTGCCAGAAAAAAGTGGAAGACATTCCATCTACTAGTAGGGGGACCTCTAAACTGAAGTGCCCATTTTGAAAGGGAAATCTTGCAAGACAGAAGAATGGACAGAAATCAAAGCCCGTGAAATCTGGGTCGTCTGGATATCTCGAAATGAATTCTTTTTTTATGATGAGGATACTAACCCTGAAGCTATCTTCACAGCTTGGTTCCACCGGGGAAAAAAGGAGGTCAGAGCAGAAATTACAAAGACCAAGCAGTAACCAAGAGCCTTTCATCAAACAGATTTGGGGTTCCAACAAATGGGATCTGGGTTCTGGATTCTGAGGTACAGGTTTTAGGTTCCAGCAAGAGTGTGTGGGTTCCGATTTCCATCATACGATTACAGATTCGGGGTTTCGGTAAGAGGATTCCGAGTTCTAGGTTCCAGCAAAGGGGTTCCGGGTTCCGCATTCCACATTCCAAAGATCAGATCCCAACTCTTTTTGTTCATCCAAACCTATGAAGCGACTATCTTTGGACAAGAACTAACTGCCAACCTTTGTCATAACCCTATTATTCATGTATTTGCCAACGTCAGTCATAACTCTGTACCTTACAAATCACCTTTGGATGAGAATTAACTGTCACCCTGTCGTAATTCTATTATTCAAGCCAATTTCTGAAACCTGTCTTTAATCACACTAAATTGGCATATTTAATTTGTTATGAAGCAATGCAAAATGAAAATAAAGGCACTACCAAATGAGCTGCAGAGATCTTTGACATACAGATCTTTTCACACAAAAAAAGGCTACAAAACTCGCCAACAACCTACGAACACTCATCTCCAACCATGGAAGGCAAATTTAATGTCAAGACAACAAGGGGAGATCATAACGCATGTAGTAGCTACTAGGTGTGGTACAAGTCTAAGTATACTGTAGCGATCTTGCACAACCCAAAACACTGGTCATCTTTATCCAGCCCTATTGAAAGAGAGGAATGGTTTATGAAAATATTACATACCAACTGCCGGAGATGCAGGTGCTGCTGTGCTCAATGTAATTGCAGGAGAAGCAGGTGCTGCGTTGTTCAAAGTTATCACAGAAGTAGGCATTGCAGTGTTCACCGGTACTGCAGGAGAAGCAGGTGTCTCAGTGTTCAAAGTAATTCTAGGCTTTATATCAACATTAGGTGGTGCTTCTTTCTCCTTCTCAGGATTCTGTATTACAAACTGATTCTCCTGCCGCTTCCGCTTGAGTTCTTTCCGCAGCGAAAACTTCTCTGGTTTTTCCTCTTGTCCCCTCTCTGCCTTCAGCTCTGCATTGTAAACTAAGCCATTGGTGAGCTGTCCAGAAGTTTGGTTCTACAGATGCTCAGTAGCCACCCCACAACTGTCACAATTGCTGTTAGAAAGAAAATGTAAAAGCATAACACCCACATCCAACCACAAATTTCAGTGTTAGCAAAAACAGTGATCACCCGTGTCCAGATAGTACATATCATCAAGGGCTTCCAAGTTCTCATTGCAGCCGCCAATAAAAACAAGAACTCCTGATCTGGCCTCTATGCAGTCCCCCGCAACAGAAAACCTGGCAGAAGGCCCTGCACCTGTTGTTGCCACCTTGGTCCAGATACCATTCTCTGCATCAACCCCAAATATGACCACTATCAACAGGCTAAAAATCGTGTACAACTTTGAGGCATGGCAATAATCAATTCACCACTGTCAAGTTAGCAAAGACTACGATCCTCAATATTACAGGCAGCTGCAATGCAAGCAAATTGTACCAACGCACCTATATTGAGCATGTGGAGGTCATCAAATAGTTTTCGATCGTCTGTGAAGCCGCCAAAAACGAAGATGTGCTTTCCAACTGAGACTGTAGCATGGCCAGCTCTCGGCATCAACTTCTGCCCACTGGTCTGAAGCTCTATCCATTCCATACTATCTGCCACCATAACAAGCATTTTCATGAAACTCACATCGAACCCACAAGGACTATTTATGAAGCTCCAGACAATTTTCACCTGTATCGAGTATGTATACATCTGCCAAGTAAGAATCGGATGCATCTTCACCGCCCAATACTACAAGTTTGTTATTCCAGGCTGAGCAAGTGTGGCTGTCCCTTGGAGCTGGAGCTGTCCCTATAGTTCTTCCCCTTGTCCAGAGCAATTTGACTGCAACAAACAAGTTTTTGAATATTTCATAAATTTGAGGAAACCTCACTAACCCAGATCACATTAGAATAAACACAAGAATAGTCTTCCATTTTCACGATTTTAAAGAGCATTCTTCTGATCGGGCGTGCCGTATTAACCTGTATCCAATATGTACAGATCGTTGTAGTATATTTCCTCAGATTCATCTGTGCTCTTTCCACATCCCCCAAAAATAAAAAGCTTGTGGCCTATGAGAGCAGCACTGTGCCCTTCACGTGGGGCAGGTCCCTCCCCCTCCACTTGAGGCTTTGACCATGTGTTCGTAACTGCATGTTTATTGGTGCAGAAGATGTGTCACAGAGAAGAGAATTTAGAAAATCTAGCTCATGGAAGAAAGCTGCAGCCTGTGTCATTGGTAAGCGTACGTGAATTGGAGCAAATGAGCCATCAAAATCGAAAAAGGAAAAAGACGACATACCCGTATCTAGGATGTACAAGTCTTGCAGAGGGCATTTCCCGTCAGTGCCTCCAAACACATACAAAGATGCCCCAGCAGTGGTACAGCTGTGACTATCTCTAGGGGATGGAGGTGTCCCTTTTACCATCGGCTTGCTCCATGTTTGTTTTGCTGCATTTCCAGAAAGGTTTGCCATGTGAGCAAACTCCATAAGTACTCATTAAGCTCCAATATCTACTCCCACGTGCAGGACCTAAGTCCTTGAAATTGAGGCAAAAGAGGGCAAGCTTTTTCAAAAACATTCCGTTCCAGATCCGGCGATATCCGTGTATTACTTCAATCACGGATAAGGGGCGAATCTCAACAATTTGCAAACGTAGGCTGCAGCACTGCGTCGCTACTGAAGCTGAAAAGGGGATTTGAGTTTGACATGGTAGCTCCCGCTTTAGGTGTTGTGTTCAGAAATTTGAAGAGAGACCAAGAATTTGAGGCTACAGATGAAATTCGTTTTAAGTTGCGGGTCACATCCTGGCGTCACGGTAAAGCATATTGCACGTCTAGATCTTCGACGAGAAGCTGAGTGAAGCTTGAAAGAATCATAGGTGCCAAAAATCTGGTACAATTAAATAACCATAGTACATTTCTAAAACTTGCAAAGCTACTACCATGAGTCGAATACAAATTGACAATCTTTATAAGGGGTGCTGGTAAACGAGGAAGGACAGCTGAGACCCGAGACGCCAGGATCATCTGGAGAAGACCTGCTTGAATAAAACGGCTCCGTACAATCCAGAACAAGAGACACGAAGAGGGCGGCGATAGAAAAATCAGAAACCCACTTGTATCAAAGACATGAACATCATTGGTCTGTCGATTATCCTTGCCGTAGCCTCCGAAGACATAGAGAGCCCGACCATTCTTCACAGAGTTACAAGTATGTCCCCAGCGCTTCCCAGGACCAGCGGTGCCACCTTTTCGGCCAGGTGACTTGCGACCCTCGGGCGTTTCTCGCGATTTCATCTTAAATCGGACTCTTTCCCACCTCATGATGCTGGATTTCACTTAAGAAACACTCCTCCACTGGTGACTGCACACAAATTGCTATGGAAAATTCCCCCTTTCAACCAGAAGCGAGGCCGTCCTTTTGGGTTCCGGCCTTCGCTTTCGCTCTCTGTTTGTTTTGTCACCCAAAACGGCTACTTACTTAAAATTAAGTCCCCTCTTACCAATCTAGTCAAACCTCCCTCTTTGACTTAGGCTGAGCTGGCATTGCCAACATGGAGCGGTCCCTCTCTTGAGGCTTTTTACACACCGCCAACGGGGCCCAAGATCTCAACATCTCAAACAACCCACAAGATGGGTACTTTGTCTTCAAGATTTTGATTTCACGATTCAATACAAACCTTTAAAATTAAATGATGTAGTAGATGCACACTCACAAGCAACTCAAGTAGGCAAAGATCCATCATCGTCCAATACACCTCAAACATCTCATACCCCCTTCCATTCCATGTCACTCCGCCTTCCTCCCATCTTTAGAAGAGCTTAAAGCTCTAGAATACATAAATCATTCATGAGCTTGATGTTGGAAAACCTCCACCACATTTTAAGCTTCATGAAAACATATTATACTACCAAACCACCCTTTCAACCATGATTGCATATCCCACCTTTAGTAAAATCACTTTATTTGCATGCATTTCATGATGACATATATGGTGGTCATATAGGCTTTATAAATTGCAAACAAACTTTTATGGGCCAAGGACGCACAATTGTCAATTGACATATATACATGTAGCCATGCCTTGCATGTCAACTACATAAATCTCAAATGATAAAATTGTTAAACATCCATTTGAATTAGTCACATACTATCACATGGCCTTTTCAAGCATTATGATCCAATACTTAGTTGCAAGAGACTACATGACAAGATGGGCAATTGCCAAGCTTTTCCGCTCGATCAAAGAAAGTAGGTCACCCAATTTCTCATTATAAAGCTATTTTTGCCATGTGGATGCCCAAAATACTTGCTTAAGGACAAAGGATCAAACTTTAAGTCCAAAATGATGGAGATTTAGCTAATAAGCCAAATATGAAATAGCAACTTCCATCCCCAATTCGGCCCAATTGTACAAACTCGATGGACAGGTTGAACCGAACAATCAAAACAAAGTTGGCCACAAATATTAATAACAAAGTCCCACTCTGGACCATGTGACTTACGTTTTTCCCCCTTTGCACGTGGAGCAACTCTTTGAGAGGATTGCGACACCCACATAAATGCTCTCCCCATATCTTGGTTAACAACCACAAAACATGGCATCTTTCTCTACCATATCTGCTACACATAATCATCACTACAAAAATCTACAAGAATTAGCTCTTTTTAGTCCATGTTTGAAAGGCCATTACTATTCTCTCGTAGATGAAGACTAATTACAACCAATAAAATGTAAAACAAGAACACAATGTAGTGGGCCATGTTTTATATGAAAGATGCACTCACCTTTGAACATGATGGCTCTCTTTGAACTTATGGGCTCAATAATAAGAAGTTATCAAACCTTAAGAACACATCTTAGTCTATTACAAAATGCCCCTTTATGCATCTTACCAATTGTAATTGGCACAAACTCAACTGAGGGCTTATTTGAAACTTATTGTTGCTCCATTAAGACCCTTGTTCCTATCATCTGATAAAAAGTCCCACGTTCTTATTACTAGCCTTCTTTGCCCTTCCCTCTATATATGTAAACCTCACTAGAAGGTGATGTGGGCTCCCTTGAAACCTCACGATCTAAAAGTGTGTGTAATTCATCATTTAATCAGGGTTCAATTAGGCCCGCTCAATTTTAACAAGAACGAGAGAAGAGAGAAAATAATTGCTCATGGGCAATCCCTCATTAGCATGAAGAGAGAGAGAGAGAGAGAGAGAGGCAGATAGACAGGTACACAGAGAGACAGAGAGAGATAGTGGGGGGGTGGGGGGACAAAGAAAAGAACAAAAGGTGGCGAGACACACACACACACACACAATGGGGGGGGGTTGGGGGGGGGACAAAGAAAAGAACAAAAGGCGGCAAGAGACTGAGACAGAGAGAGAGAGACAGACAGACAGACAGTGCGCGGGGAGGGCAAAAGGCGGCGAGAGACAGAGACACATAAAGAGAGAGAGAGAGAGAGGAGGGGGGGGAGGGGAGGGGACAAAGAAAATAACAAAAGACGACGAGATACACACACACACACAGTTGTATTAACGTCCTTACAAGGCCCCATAGGCCTATGAGACAAAGTGCACATCCAAACAAAGAGTGCCAATACATCTTTGGGTGTCAAAGAGGGATGAGGAGTGTGCAAGGTGTCTCGCCTCGAAATTATTATAGCACACTACTATATTTTAGTCGTATCATAAAATGGCCTTCATTACATCATTGTAAGACTGGGAGTCTTTGGGTCTAGAGTTGAAGTCTCTAATTAGTGCTATTCCATCTCAATAAACTCCTTCCAAGCTTCTTGCACTTTGACTAATTCTATGTTCCTTACTTTTAGGTGGGTTGGGGTGAGCTCCTCTAAAACCCATGATGTGGTACTTCTCAACTTGTTGGTTTGTTTGAGAACTTTACTCCTTACTAGCTTGTCCTGGAAGATTACCCTTACTGTGTCCCTTTTTGGAGGACATAATCTATTCTTTTTAGTCCCACTCAATCTAGGGGATTGTCTTCTTGAGATTGTCAAAGCTTTGTTTCTGTGTTGCCCTCTCCCACACTCCAAGATCTGTGTGGAGAGAGAGATAGAGAGAGAGAGAGAGCCTAAGGTTGGGGTGGGGGTTGGTGAAGGGATGAGGCTTTCCATTTTTATGAAATAGGTAAAACATGTGGAGAACCCCCCAAATCTCCATTCAATCCTCCCCTACTCTATAAAAAGAGTGGTAACTAATAAAAATTTGATCTATTAGTAGTTATAGATATGGAGATGTAAGGGTAGAGGGGTAATAGATAAGGTTAGGTTATGTTTGATCTATTAGTAGTTGTAGATATGGAGATGTAAGGGTAGAGGGGTAATAGATAAGGTTAGGTTATGAATTAACTTATTTATTATTATCAATTATTTTTTTAAAAGCTCTTAAATACTACCATGATTTGGGTACATTCCATTTCGCTATGGTTTGAATCGATATCTTTCATTTGGCTACCAAATTCTCGCCTCTATCGTGCTTCATATCTTTGTTAATGATCTAGATCTATCCTCCACATCATTGTTGATTATCTAGCTATGTGATCTATGTCATTCAAATTTGGAAATCTAAGGTATGGTTATGAATGCAATTCTAGTGCATTATGATTTGCAACATTGAGTCCAATGCAAAATAGATCCAAATCAATTTTGATATCAAGCCTTAATTAGGATTTGCAAAAGCAACTAGAGGCAAAGATGTCTATGATAAATCCAACATGCCTTTTCATCATTCCATTTGCTATAGCATTAGTTAAGAAATATTGGTATATTGCTCCAAGTTTTTCGAAGACACCTTGGATGTTTGTGAGCAATCACGAGCACTTCTTTGGCTCCTAAGTATTTGCAAAGGTAACAATCATAATTTCCGTTTGTATCCCACCTTTCTAATGTCCTATTGAATCCAAATTTTATACTATCAATTTTTGTCATGATGTGGGTTTTGGGTTTTTTTGTGGCAAAAGTGTAGCATGTATGTGTGAAACATCAAATGAGAACATAGCCCATCTACATTCTCTATGCATCTAGGTCTCCACATCTACCAGGTATTGAGACTAATAATGATCATTGAGAGATTGCTAGGATGCATAATTTCGAGTCCCATCTAAATCATGTGTTCATCTAGATGTCCAAATATATCGAATGAGATTGGCAATGATCTCCCAAGGCAAGTTTATGGAAGGAGCGGACATGGTAGCCTAATGTTAGGGCAACATGCCAACTTGGGCGGTGACCCGCACTCAAATCCTGTAGCATGTTGCATAGGCCTAGGGCAATGTGCCCCTAGATAGGGCCAAAGGGTGGGTGAATGGGTGCATGGGGGGTTGTTTTTTTTTTAATTTGATGGAAGGAGAATGAAATGTGTGCAAGGCGATATGCATTGCATCTAGTGTGATAAGTTGAGGGAGATCTTTGATGATGAGAACGTAGACAATACTAGAAGACAAGCAAGAAAATGTTGCATGACAAGGTGAGGCAATAAAGGACATCGCTTGTCAAATGGCCCTCCATAATTCTACCCCCTTGTAGAGCATCTAAGAAACCAATTGTGTGAGCCGACATATATCCTCATATGATGTAGTCTATCTCTCCTCATCGTGCCAAACAACTGTGCAAGGCCCTATCTTTGGAACTCCAAAATACATGATTAAATGCACTTTGAAACTAATGAAATGTCCACTACCAGTAGACCTCCTTCTTCCTTGCGTCTTGTGCCAAATGACCATCTCACCTTTGAAATCTTTCTATCCCCTCCCCAAAGGAAATATATGCACATCCTAGTTAACTTATCAACCATGTTTTAGAGGGGATTCTTAGCTAGAGAGATAAAAAATAGCAATATGGTAAATGCAATGGTTTAGCACCATTTGCCTCCCAGTTGGGTTAGCTTGATACTCTCTCCATTTGTCCAGCTTCTTCTTGAACCTTTCCAAGAACCAATCCCATCTTTGCTTCATTGAAATGTCAAAGTCCATTAGTATTTCTAGAATTCTTGAGCTAAGGAGCTCTTTCACCCAATACAAAATCACATAGCACGTACATAGGTTTGTGATTTGTTAGAGTCAAAGAGGACTCCACATGGGATGTTATGTTCATTAACTCATTAATCAAATATTGAGAGTGGTATATCTTGTCAAGTCTTGCTCCAAGTAAAGCTCCTAAGGCTATTGGGGTCAACTTGCCGAAGAGCATCCTTAAAAAATTTCCCAAGCATATAGTTTAGTGCTTTTGATAAACAAATCCTTTTCCCAACCATTTGTCTTGCTTGTCTTCTAGCATGTTAAAATCCCAAAAGATGAAGACTTTGTGACATGATAGAGTAAAAGAGGAGTGCACTTGGGATGTTATGTTGATTGACTTGCTAATTAAATCTTGAGAGGTATATCTTGTCAAGTCTTGTCTCTCCTCTTTTTTCCCCAACCTATCTATTGCTCCAAATAAAGTCCCTATGACAAGTTGCTGAAGAGCATCCTTAAAATAAAGTACATAGTTTTGCAATGTAATAGAGTAAAAGAGGAGCGCACTTGGGATGTCATGTTGATTGATTTGTTAATCAAATCTTGAGATAGGTATCTATTGTCAAGTCTTGCCTCTCCCCTATCTTTCCCAACTTGTTTATTGCGATTAGTAAGTCCCTAGGATTGTTGTAGTCAACTCCCTTTTTCCAACCATCTATCTTGCTTGTCTTCCACCAAGGCATTGTCTCCTATCCTTTAGAGAGATTCCCATGTATGAACTCTACTTTTGGCCCTAGTGGGGGCGTATACTAAAACCATAGAGGAATGTACCACCTTCATAAGACACTACAAAGCTAACCACCTCTATTTAGCATCATGCTACTCTCTAATTATGCCATTTAAAAAATAAGACAATACTCCAATTGCAGGACCACCTCATGCTTGATGTAAACTAATTCTTCTTCTGTTGACTATTTTCAATCTAGTCTCAAGAATAAGATTTGTGCCTTGACTTCCCGTAAAGCCAAAAAGGTGTGGGAGAGGAGAGCACACACAAAGGGATAGGAGACACCAAAAGTGGTGGAGCAAAAGCTACTCCAGCTTATTCCTCTATCATATATATATGAGTATACATGGGCACTGTACAAGTGGGTGGGCACACTGCCCTTTACCCCAACAACCTCCCACTTAAAGGCAGTGTGCCTTTAAGGGAGTATAGTATACATATAATACAATCAGCCATAGGCTAAAAAACAAGATGACCACATCATCATCCTATGCCCATCGGCACTTTGCAATGTGCAAAGTGCATAGAGGATAAGCTGCTAGTAGACATCAGGTTTGCAGCATAGAAAATGACAAGCTGTAGATGCCTGTCAACCAAGATCTCATGCCAGATCTCACTTGGAGAGTGAACTCTCACCACCACATGCTCCTGTGCTAAGTCCATAGCACCTGAACTGTCACTGTGTAAAGAAAATATCTTTGTACCACCTGTGACCATAAGCACATGCCCTACAATAGACCTTTGCTAGTCTACCCAACCTGCATCACCTGCATGCTGCTCCTGGAAGCATAAGGACCTGATGTCCACAACCGCTTCCCTACTGCCAAAATCTACCATAATCATGCTACCAACTCCCACTGCAACGGAAGCAAGAACTAGAAGTGTAGCCCCAATGGCAAACATGTGAGAACCAAGTCTCAACACAGTCATGGATGCATGAAGTACTATGGCTGCCATATCAACCATAACTTGCTGCTCAACTGATTTGTGATCGTCAAACCTACTGTGTTTCAAGTATGGAGCCAATACAAGCAATGGAGTACTCAATAACTTCCCCCTCTCCATACTGATACAACCAAGTATCTGACAAACGTCATCAAGACCATGCAGCTCCCACTGCAAAGCATCCGTGTCCATAAGGAACCATATGGCAAGTAACCTCAGAAGGATAGCGACCTCCTGAATACTGAGACCATAACCTGTCTCACTGCGCATCACATCCTGAGCTCTCATAACGGTATCAAACCTATGAAGCCAAGCTCGAGGGGATTGCTTCTGGCCATGGAGGCACTTACGAAGCAAACATATCAATGATTCCTACCCATGCGCAATATGACCCGAGTCAATACCGGGCATCATTAGCCAAGGTATCCTCCTCACCATGCATAGCCTCATCCTCATCTGCAAGAGGCACTCCGCATCTTGGGAGTAAACTGTAACTGTCCATAGAAGATGCATCAACAATCTCCATAGGAGTATAAACCTGTGGAATACTCGAGACATCTGATCGTCTCTGACCAAATAAGGAAGTAATCGTGGCTATCCCAACTTTATAACCTGCTCACCGTGGGAAAAACCTCCCACTCCAATGGATATGGGCTGCCCCTGCAAAGAATTCGGAGGTATTAGTGCACTTACACCCACCTGGAACACCACTCTCCTGCTATCCACAGTCCTGGGCTGTCTAAACATAGCATCCTCTCTAAAATAGACATTATGACTGCGTATCAACTCTCTAGTTGAAGAATCCCATTGTAAAGAATGAGGGAGAGAGATAGGAGACTCAAGTTCAGCTTTCTTCACAACACACAAAAGAGAGAGGACACAAGGTTGGAGGGTGAAGCCTTTCTTCACTTTTGCACACAACAACAATACAATAGAAGAGGGAAATACCCTATATGTCAAAACCTAGAATACCTAGTTCATATGTGAACCCAAACCAAAAACATACGTGGTAGTCTAACTACACCACGAGTACAACTAACATAGGCGGTGACATAAATGATAGTCATCCAGGAGATATATCGAGGGTAGAGCTTGATATCTCAACACTCCCCCTCAAGCTCAAATCCATCTCACGTACACCAAGCAAGCTCCTAAATCTGCGAAGCTTCTCGGTACCCAATGCCTTCGTAAAAATATCAGCCACCTGCTCCTCAGTGCTGACATAGACAAGATCAATCTCACCAGCTAGAACCTTCTCTCTCACAAAGTGATAATGCACCTCAATGTGCTTCGTTCTAGCATGATAAACTGGGTTATTAGCAAGCATGATGCTGCTAATGTTGTCACAATGAATGACAACTGCTGCATGAATTGACTGTCCCATATTTGCAAGTAGCTTCCGTAACCAAGCTACCTCACATGCAGCCATTGCTGCACCCCTGTACTCAGCCTCTGTGCTCGACAAGGCAACTGTTGGCTGCTTCTTGCTGCTCCAACTGATGGCACCACTCCCAAGGGAAAACATAAAACCACTAGTAGATCTCCTGTCTGAGACACTACCAGCCCAGTCAGCATCTGTGTATCCATGTACTTGTAATACACACCCAGCTTCATAAAACAGTCCATAATGCAATGTGGACTTCACATACCGCTGTATGCGCCTAGCCGCATCCAAATGTGGCTTCCTCGGTGCCTGCATAAACTGACTCACCAGCCCCACAGCATAGCTCAAATCTGGTCTGGTTATAGTCATGTAAATCAAGCTACCTACTATGTGCCTGTACATAGTAATATCTTCAAGAAGCTCACCTGTCTCTGCATTGAGCTTCACATTCTGCTCCAATGGAACAGAGATAGGCTTACAGCCTGTCATCCCATATTTGGACAGCATGTCCAAACCGTATTGCCTTTGCAACAGCCATATCCCACTCGGGGATCTAATAACCTCAATGCCCAAGAAGTAACGCAGCTCTCCCAAATCCTTCATCTCAAATTTCTGCTTCAACAGCAGCTTCACTTCATTAATGTCTGCATCACTATCACCTGTAATAATCAAGTCATCAACATAGATGACTATAAGCACAATCCCTCTGTTTGTCCTTTTCACATAAAGTGAAAAATCTGAATTGGAAATCTGAAATCCAATAGTGACAAGATATTGCCCTATCTTGTCTGACCATGCCCTCAGCGCCTGTTTTAAGCCATACAAGGCTTTGCGCAACCTGCATACAAAATCGGGGTGTGAATTATCCTCATAACCTTCTGGCTGCATCATATAAACCTCTTCCTGCAAATCACCATGCAAGAAGGCATTTTTCACATCCATCTGATGCAAAGACCATCCCTTTTCAGCAGCCATAGCAATTACTGCTCTCACGGTTGCCATCCTTGCAACTGGGCTGAAAGTTTCCTCATAGTCAATTCCATATGTCTGTGCAAAACCTTTGGCAACCAATCTTACCTTGTACCTGCTAACAGACCCATCAGCATTGTGCTTTACTTTGTAAACCCACTTGCAGCCAATAGCCTTCTTATCATGAGGCAAAGGCATCAAATCCCAAGTGTGGTTTGCATCCAAGGCAGCCATCTCTTCATCCATAGCTGCTTCCCAATTTTTATGCCCTGCTGCATCCTCAAAACATGTGGGCTCTGGCTCCTCTAGAACCTTGACCATATAAGCATAGTGATGTGCTGTATACCCATCATATCTCTGTCAACTGGATACTTAATACGAGTGGACCTCCGTACAACTGGATCAGTTGCAGGAGTCTTTAAATCATGCCTGCTTTTCCTTGCACCAGGTGTAACAACAGAAGGAATCCCAAGTTCCTCATCAAGGCTCATTTCAGAGCCACTTGACTCTCCATCAACATGAGAGCTACTAGCAGACACATCAAACACTGGAGCATGGTCCACTTTTTATTTTCCCTTATGTGATACCTGCACAACACTATCAGGACTGCCATGTGACGATTCACTAGATCTCAATCTCCCTGTCCATGCATTAGATCCACTAGTAGAGGACTCTCTGGGTCCACTCAAGGCTTGAGATTGCTGCTCTGCATTTATTGCAGCATTCCCATTTCCTGCATCTGCATCTCCTACCATAACAGTTGGTGCATACCAGCTGCTCATTTCATCAAAAACAACATCTCTGCTCACTTGCATTTTGCGGGTGGAAGGGTTATAACAGCGATACCCTTTCTGGTGCTGAGCATATCCAATAAAGATGCATTTTTCTGCCTTTGGATCCAGCTTTGTTCTCTTCTCATCAAGAACATGAACATAAGCTATGCAACCAAATACCTTCAAGTGAGAAATATCTGGTTTTGGCCTGTATACATTTCTTCAGGCGTCATGCCATGGACAGCTGCAGTGGGGGTTCTGTTCATAATATAAACAGCAGTTGCTACTGCTTCAGCCCAAAAATAATCAGGCATGTTTTTCTCATTTAGGATCGCCCGTCCTACTTCTGCAATATGCCTGTTCTTCCTTTCTGCAACCCCATTCTGCTGAGGGGTAGACTTGCATGAGTACTTCCTTTGAATTCCCTGTTCTTTTAGATATTCACAAAATTCTTCTGAAAAGTACTCTCCCCCTCCATCAGATCTTAGCACTTTAATATGCACACCTTTCTCTTTTTCAACCATGGCCTTAAAAGCCTTGAAATGGCTGAACACTTCACTTTTGTGCTTCATAAAATAAATCCACACCTTCCTAGTGTAGTCATCAATAAACGTCACATAATAATGGCATCCACCAATAGAAGCAGTTTTGGTTGTCCAAACATCTGAATGGATCACTTCCAAAGGTCTTCTGCTCACCTTAGCATTTTTGGGAAATGCATGTCTGGCCTGCTTACCCATTTGGCATGCTTCACGTACCTTTTGCATTCCCTCAACTCTGAATTTAGGCAAACCTGCAACAATGTTTTTCGTTTGCATAGATTTCAGCCTTTGTATATTCACGTGCCCAATGCGCTTGTGCCATATCTCAATATCTGCAATGACACCTCTCCCATGCGCAAACATAAACATGCGCAAACATAGCAGCTTTCACCTCAGGCATATCAACATCCAAGGTGAACATTCTGCCATTTTTGTTGCCTTTCGCAACCAAGCGGCACTTATTTTTCAAGTCCTCAACAAAGCATCCATCAGGATTAAATCTAACCTGCAGACCTTGCTCAACCATCTGGCCAACTGAAACCAGGTTCTTAGTGATTTTTGGAACATGAAGTACATCTGCCAAGTACTTCGTTTTGCCATCCTGCATAGCCAATGGCACTTTACCAACCTGCGTAATTGGGTGCGCAGTATCATCACCTGTTTCAACATAACCTGGCTTATCCAAATTTCTAACATCATGAAACCACTCACCATGACTGGTCATGTGGTTAGAGGCACCTGAATCAACATACCAAACATCATTGCAAGCTGCAGCATCTCCTGACATGGAGTTAACCATATGCTGCATCACAAAAAGGTGCTCATTTCTGTCGTCACCATGCCCACTTGATGATGCATAGTTGCTTTGCTGCAACTTCCCACTTTTGATGTCATTCTGCTTTTTATAGCATGTATTCTCCTTGTGTCCAGGCTTTCCACAATAATAGCATTCTGTGCTGCTATTTACTTGCTGGTTCCTTTGCCATGAACCACGGCCTCTTTGGCTCCCCCTGCCTCTAGAATTACCACGTCCCCCTCCATAGGACTGGTTTTCCTGTTGTTGCTGCTGGTTCTGATTTCCTACACGGCCACCAAAACGGCCTCTTCCTCTACCCCTGCCTCTACCTGTATTCGAGTAGAAAGCAGTCTCTTGAGAAGTTGAGGTGGCTGAACCACCATTCCTTTGCTCTTCACTCAGCAAGAGAGCAATAAGTTCCTGAAAATCAGGAAATGTTTCACGGACTCCAATGGATGTCCGAAACTGTGCATAATCTTTCCCAAGACCATTCAAGGTCACGGACACTAAGTCCTCATCATCAACAGGTGCTCCAATGGAGGCAAGAGAATCTGCAAGGCCTTTCACCTTCAAGGAATACTCATTTATATTCATATTTTTCCTTTGCACATTGTGCAACTCCTGCTTTAGCTGCATCTTTCGTGCTTTGGTATTTGTGCTATACAGCTTCACCAATGTATCCCATGCCTCCTTAGGTGTCTCTACATCCTGTATATGCACAATCATAGAATCTGAAATGCTAACAGACAGCCAATACAAGCATTTTCTGGCTTTTTCATGCCATTCTTTAAAGGCCTTCAATTCAGCAGGAGTGGGAGCAGCACCCAACACTGGTTCTGCAGTTTCACCACTGATGTACTCCCAAACTCCCTTTCCCATAAGGAAGTTTGTCATCCTGAACTTCCATGCTTGGAAGTTGTTCTTGTCAAGCTTCTCACTGACAATGGTAGACAGATTCTCAGACATTTTACAAATCACGAATTGCAACAGCAACCTGTAAACACAGCAAATGCCTCACAAGGGCAAATAGCAAAACTTCTGCAAAAAGCCTCACAGGGGCAGATCTGCAACACTGACGAAAGTGGTATTTCACCACACAATCACTTCCTAGTGACGATTTTGCATCAACAGGCAACAGGCATGAATCTGCAACTCCCAATATCTCTGCACACAGGCATACGATGCAATTTCTGTGGCACCTTTCCACCGACTAGCCGCGCAGTGGTCGCACAGCAAAAAACAGGGTCTTTTTCTGAGTGCTTGCGAAGAACTTCCGCCTTCAAAACGGGCCCCGCAGCATATACTGCGCTCTCGCCACACCGTGAAGAGCTTCTCAATCTGAAACAGTGCACTCCTGCACTTCTGGCTGTGCTACCTGCAGAGATTTGCTCCCAAACTCGAAATAGGAAAGCAACACTGGTCCTCTTATCAGGACACCACAAACTTGGCTTGCTTTCTTGAGCTCCTTACCACGAACAAGGCTCTGATACCATGTAAAGAATGAGGGAGAGAGATAGGAGACTCAAGTTCAGCTTTCTTCACAACACACAAAAGAGAGAGGACACAAGGTTGGAGGGTGAAGCCTTTCTTCACTTTTGCACACAACAACAATACAATAGAAGAGGGAAATACCCTATATGTCAAAACCTAGAATACGTGGTTCATATGTGAACCCAAACCAAAAACATACGTGGTAGTCTAACTACACCACGAGTACAACTAACATAGGCGGTGACATAAATAATAGTCATCCAGGAGATATATCGGGGGTAGAGCTTGATATCTCAACACCCATAACCTGTAGTCCCTACTGGACTCACTGTATCCAAGGAAGATACACCTCCTCGAACGGGAACCATAAGCATAAGCCTCACAGCCAAACACACGTAAATGCTCATAACATGGTGCCCTGCCTGTCAAGAAGTCAAATGGCACTCTACCATTCAGAGATCTCCTGGGTGACCTGTTAAGAAAGTATGCAGCTGTCTTACATGCCTCAGCCCAATAGCATTCGGTAAGACTTGCATATCGTAGCATGCTACCAATCCTGTCCAATAGAATCCGATTTATGCCTTATGCCAAGGCATTGTGAGCAGAAAGATGAGGAGTGGTTAACACCCTCCTGATACCAAGTGTATCACATAGATGCTGAAATCTAGGAGAGGTAAACTCTACATCACCATCAGTCATCAAGCTCAATAGCTTCTTTCCTGACTGATTTTCAGCATTACCCAAGAAGCGCTGAAATGTATCATATACATCATGCTTCTGCCGAATCGGATATACCCATATGTACTTTGTAGCAGCATCAATAAATGTCACAAAGTAAGAGGCGCCACCCAGTGAAACGGTAGGCATAGGCCCACAAACTGCACTATGAACCAACTGCAATGGCTCAAGATACCTCTCACTGATTGTCTCCCTCACAAAGGAGGATCCTGACTGCTGACCATCATCACAATCATGACATAAAATTTGAGAGACATCCATAACAGGAATGTATCTCAATGTTGTAAGGGCTTCCATACCTGCAGTAGACATATGTCCAAGTCTGGCATACCATAAACTAGTTGATGGCTGCTTACTAATCATAAGCATCTTATCCTGGACACCTGATACATGCAATGCATAAGAGAATCCAACCCGTGATCCCCTAGCCATAACCAGATTGCCTGTAGCAATCTTCCATGCATGATCACCCAAAGAGACATGATAACCTGCCTCAACCAACTGTCCAGTACTGATCTTGCTCGTAGCAAGTCCTAGTATATGTCTAACCCTCTGTAGAACAAGAATAGAGCCACTAGGCATAACAAGGTGGATATCCCCATAACCATAGACATCCATAGAATGATCAATGCCCATCAAACCACTCTCCACAATGCATTCCTGATATGCACTGAACCATGACCTATGAGGGGTCATATGACATGAAGCACATGGATTAACATCCAATCACCAAGAATGGGTACATCAGTGGCCAAGAAGGAGGTGTCAGACATAGACAAAAGAATGCCTTCATCACTGCTACTGTTAGTGGAAACCCTGGCATCGATGCCTTGAAGCTCAACATGCTTCTTCTCCTTCTTCCTGTCATTCTTAACCTTGATCTTCTTCTTGTATTTTCTCAGCCATTTCCAGCAATACTTTTTCATGTGGCCATACTTTCCACAATAGAAACATCTAACACAAGTCCGAGAGCTAGACTTGCTCTTGGAATTCCCCCTTGAACATGACCTGTTTCTACCAATTAACCGACCTTTGGAGTGCATATCAAGGCTGTAATTCAGCCCATCAGTACATTTTAGCCCATCATGCTGTAACATAACACTATCATGGTCATACATCTGGCATATACGAGTATAGAACTCATATGCATGGCAATCTACCCCTGTACACCATCTTGTACCTGCAAGTAGACTGACTTCGAGAGTGATGACTAAATGATAGAGCATGCTTGCTCATCCATGTCATCCCAATCACTCTGTTTAATGCTATTAGGCTTGACACCTTTGCATTGAATGGGCTTATGTTGCCTCTTCTGCACTAACACATCATAAATCTGCTATTTCCAATACTGAAAGTTTGATCCATCCAACCTCTCAATATCAAAGAGGGCACTACCAGCTGTAGATGCCATATCTATGGCACAATAGGTCACAACCAAAGAGCAATCAGGTCTCCAAATAAACTGGCTGATCCAATGCTCAAAAGCACTCAGCCATAAAGAGGCATAAACAAGTATGTATGCAGCCCAGTAACCTGCCAATGCCTAGCAATCCAAGTAAGAAATGCACTGAACCAAATGAGCAATGCCTGCTCAACCAATGGCAATAGGATCCCAGCTCAACTATTAATAAACATCAGTGTAGCATCCACCAATGCAAATCCATAATGCATCGAAATGGCATTTACGGCATCACCAATGCATCACCTCAAGCGCGTAATTGTTTGGCAACAAAATCAAGCATTCACCACTTGCCACATGTGCCAAAGTGATTTGCCAAAATGCCAATAATGCCCTTGGACTGAAGTGAGATTCCAATCACTTTCTGTAATTTACTGTGAGTTCCCAATTCACTGTTGTGCAAGAGAAATCCCTACAACAAGACCTCACAGCCACTTTGGGCAAAATAACACGCTATTCCTATTTTTGAACAGCGATATCTTTTCACTGAAAGACTGGATGCCAAAGCTATAAATAGCAAAGTTGTAGCTGGTAGAAATATCTACAACTTGTCAGTTGAGATCAAGAGCAAAATCCTTGTGGATTCTCAGATATTCTCACCTGAAAAACAGCTTCCTGCATATTGGTCACAAATAGACAGTAGACTGCAACTTTTTGTGGTTTTGCAGAGGCTGTAACTCCTGCAGCTTATACCGGATCAACTTGCTCCCAAAAGAAAAGTTGTAGTATGTTCTGCGAACTACAACTTTTCAGTTCGACACAAAGTGCAATTCCGCACCAAGAAAGAGATATTCAGTCCTGAAAATGACTGTTCTGTCATTATAAAAAAAAAAACAGCAACAACTAATCAATGACCTGTCAGTCAAGAATATCAATCATTTTCTCGTGGGCTTCAAAGCATAACCATATATTAAACATCCAATTTCTGAGCAAAATACTTGCATATACTGTGGCATCCAATGCATAAACCGCTTTCTGGAAATTGCATACCAGAGAAAAAAAAAAAAGCCTTTCAAGAGTCCCCAAAATGCATTTACTACATGTATATGGCCTCATTATATTGGCATTCAAGTGAACATCAAATTGTATGCATTTGCCACTCACTTATGCATCCAAAATGCATCACCAATGGCATATACCAAGTGACATTTACTGCATCATTTTGCCAAAATGCATCAACTTGCCAAAGTGCATCAACATGTATGCATTTGCCACTTTTCAAGTATCAAAAAAACAGTGTCAAAAATGGCATTAACCTCTTGCCCCAAATGCATTCATTGTGTATGGGAGATATTCCTGCAAGAAGACCTCACTTTCCCTGTACCAAAAGTGCTAAAAAGCACGTCTCAACCACACACCAGTGGGAGCTTGTAAAATGGAAATTACAGAATAGAAAGGGATAAGGTGAGAAGCACATGTGCAAGATAACACTTTCACATTAACTCATCCACTCGCAAGATCTTGCAACTCATTAACTCATTGCTTTTGCCTTTACCAAGTTCAGCAAATCCAATGATTCCCGCATATCATGCTTCATGCGCTTTGTGCACTGTGAGCAGTAAGGTATCCAAAGCTGATTTCTGGACCAGGAAAACCTTCCTTCACTTGCTTCTTTGCACAAGGAGGATCAACCGTGCAAATTGAGTAGAAATCGTCTGCAGAAGGACGGTATGCCTTACGTAACGAAGAGTTTTGATGACCATTTTTCTCTAAACGTGGCAAGCAAACTCGTTCACCTCTCAGCCCACCACAATGATGACCGCATTCAAGACTCTAAGTACAGGCCTTGCTGAGCCACTCCCTACAATCCTTCATGTGCAAAATGACCCAAATCTTCAACACAGCAGGCAGTCTTCTTGGGAAATAGTTGTGTCTTCTGTCGTGCCAAAAAACATCATTCTAAACCCATACTAGAGATGTCAACTGCGTTGTGCTTATCATTGACTCTACTACTGGTGATTTTGAAGCAGGTATCTTCAAGGATGTGAGCATGCTCTTCTTGCTTTCACTCTTGGTGTCAAGCAAATGATATGTTGCTGCTGTAACGAGGTGGAAATTCTTCAATGAGACAACTGTCACTCATCCTCATCGTCGCAGTCAGATCCACTAGTGCTAGAAAGGAAGACTCCAGCAACGATCCACATGCTATTCTCTCTGTAGCTCTTCCCTTCGAGGTGGAGGCCTGGCTCCTACTCTTGAGATGCACTGCTTGAAGCTCCACCGGCGGACTCTCTCCTTGTTAGCCACACTCACCAAGCTCAACCAGGCTCTGATACCAGTTGTGGGAGAGGAGAGCACACACAAAGGGATAGGAGACACCAAAAGTGGTGGAGCAAAAGCTACTCCAGCTTATTCCTCTATCATATATATATGAGTATACATGGGCACTGTACAAGTGGGTGGGCACACTGCCCTTTACCCCAACAAAAGGTAGGTGAAAGTGAGTTTTCTCTCAAATTTGAAAACCAAAGCAATCTAATGCAATGTCAAAGTAGTGATAAAGAAATTCTAAAGTGCTCACAAAGCAGTCATGAAGCACTCACAAAGGAGTCAATAAAGCACCTTCAATAGGTTTCATTACTTGGGGGGACTTAGTATCTCGTTAAGCAGTCCAATTCAGTGAGAAAGCTTTCATAAATCATTGACAAAGCAATCACATGCAATGACAAAGGAAACACAAAAGTCCCCCAAAGTAGTCTAATGTAGTGATAGAGTAATTCTAAAGCACTCACAAAGGACTCAAGAAGCAATCACAAAGATGTCAGTGAAGTACCTTCACTTGGTTTCATTAATTGGCGACTCTCTATCTCCCCAAGAAATCCAATTCATTGACAAGCATTTATGACAAAGTAGTCACATTTAGTGACAAAGCAATCTCTCTTAAGCACTCACAATCGGTGATAAACAAATGACAAAGAAATCATATCAGTGTGACAAAGCATGCTATCCTAAGCACTCACAAAGTAGTTAGAATGCAAGCTAGGTACAAAGCACTCCTCATCCCTTCAACAAAAGAAGTCACAAAGCCATTGCAAAGCAGTCAAAAATGCTAATATAGAGAAAACATCTTATCTAATTCCTAACACAAGCAAGTGGATTGGGAGCATAGCAAGAGAGGATCCCAATACCATTAATTTTGTTGTTGTGTAGGAATATTTTTGAGCACCTAGGTGACCTATAGTGTGACTCTCTCACACACATATTGGCAAAACAAAACTGATGGTATGGATGTCCCCATGGCAACATACAAACATCAACAAACTCATCATGTCAATTTCAAAGCCATAAGCAGCATAGCTTTCGCAATAATGAGATGAGGGATCATCTTACTAGCTGACATAATAGTGGGCTGGGAAAATTGTGATAGTTTGGTTTGATTGCACTCATTCTATCATCTTGTTGGCAAAAAAATACTACTACTAGGCCCTTTAAAATTTTGCAAATTTTTCTTATAATTTTTCTTGCCAATGAAAACAACAGTAAACATTGTAGGACATGAGATATGGTCTATTCAAAATCTACAACACACTTAAACCTCAATGCAAGTATATCTCAAACTTTGGAGCTTTAGAAATGAATCCCATAATGTCCAGTGTGATGTTGAAGGAAGGGATGTCTGCCTGTAACTTCCTTCAACAATCTAAGTCTCCTATTGAAACTTGATGTGCCAAATTTATTTTGCAGTGTCTGTAAGTTCATCCTTAATTTTTCAACCATGGGCATGTTTTGATGGCACAATCTCTTCTTCTTTTTCTTTTCCATTGAATTGATAGATTTTTCTATTGTTCTACAATAGAATATTTTGACAATTAAGTATCTAAGCCAAACTATAGCTTGCTGGTGGTAACCCATATGCATGGGAAATTGAATGGATGAAGCCCCAAGATCATGGGAAATCAAATGAACGCTGGCTTCACCCTACCTATGAGGACTTCAAATATGATCACCATGAGATGTCCCTTTAGATGATTCAATAGAAAGAAATATTCCTTTTGGACCATCTTTTGAGATTTTCATTGAACTGCCCCAAATGCACACCATGTTTTTTGTAGATGCAACTTGATTTATTCTTTTGGACATAAAGAGTGGCCTTTGTAGGGTTGTTAGGAGCTTGGAAGTGTCCCCAATGCATGGATTCTTATTTCTATATACTATTGGAAGAATCTGATGGATTTTTTTCATAACTAATTCCTAAGTATATTTTTATAGGTCATGAGAAAAGTGCAAGCTCTAGATTAGTAGAAAGAAAACCTTATGCCCATGGAACGCCTCAAACTTGTTAAAGATCTTAAAGATTGCTCAAATGCAATGCATGTGCTTAAGGGTTCATGTCCACTATAGGACCACCTAGTGCAAGCCTTACTTATTGGTTTTCATCTTTGTATGTTAGACTAATATCCCTTCCTCAACGTATACAATTTGTGTCTTGCCATATTAAGGTTCTAACACCCTATCTCAAGCCACAACTGGGCTTGTGGGGTTCACTTGGATAGATGTCCACATGATGTAGATTACCTTTTTAATAAATTGCCAAATGTCAACTTCATGAGAGTGAATTTGTACTAACTCCACCACGCTCACATATACCTAGGCTTTTCCAAGTGCACATGACAGATGTCAAGTGCATGGAACGTCAAGTTTGAATATAATATTTACTCTATAGTTATTGCTCCTCTATCGACCATCTATCTCATAGATCAAGTATGCCACTCTATGGGATTGATCCCATGCTACCATCACCACTTAGCCATATATGTCATCACAACTTACACAAGCTAGTTGGTTATTCTCTACTATGAGTAAAGCTATGTCTACCTATGCATTATTCCATATACCAATCTTCCACATAGTTGCCATGATTTCGATAGTGTCTACCATCCCTTCATGCACATTTATTTTGTGCACCTACATGTCTTTACTAGCATTTAGGGGTTATGTCAGCTTCAAAGATCCTTTCTTTTGTATGCAAAATGGGAGGTACCTTCCTGGCACCTTCAGAAAACATGCATTACCTATCTACCCAAATGTAACTATGATGTTCTAACACCTAGTTTGTTTGGATGGTGGCAGGTAAGTGGACCTCGACCTCGGAACCTGGATTGCCGGAGGATTCGATATCTTTTTTCAATATTATGTTTGTCAAACTCAATATTATTAAAAAATTCTTAATTTTGATTGAAAATTTTGCAAACTCTAGTTGCATTTTTCGACTTAGATGTCTCAAATATTTTTTCCTTATATCTTTCCCTTTTTTAAACTTTTTATCCAATTGATGGAATTAATTGTATGGCTTAATTATTGATGGGACTTTTTAATCTAAACACACACACACACACACACACACACACACACACACACACAACTAGGTATCCTAGAGGGTCCCTCCATAATCCAAAGACAAGATGAGATAGAACTCTAAGAACGTTTATACTTCATTCAAGGGAATTCATCCATACAATAGTTCAACACTCATCTGAATACAACTATCATGTCTCAGTTGTAAGGCATTCCTTTAGAATGTTGCATGTGTCCTTGTGTTCCCAAAAGGCCAAAAGGAACCTTTCTTAATATGGGTTCCTTCCACTCCCAATTACCCAACTATGCCTCTTCCCATTGCAATCCATGCTATTCACACCTTCACCATCGTGGAAAGATTGTCGACCCTTGAGTATTGATCCTTTATCTAACTAAAATGTGCCTTGGGTTGCAATATTTGACCTAGACTTAAACCAAAGCGTGGCCCCCATGCTTTCTCGTTTTCAATGCACTGATATGTTTTCTATGTCCACTTCACTGAATTTGGGTGCATTCTATCAACTTGGTCCAAAGCTTGCTTGCTTCTTCTTCCGTGATGCAATTCATCCTATAATAGAAATCTTAGTGTCCGATTTTGGCTACTTTTGATGATTGCATGACCTTTTCTTGTGCAGCTTGTCTGATGATGGTTGCTATCTTTATGCATGCCTTTTGTTGATTGTTGATCTATGTGCAATGACTCATTTTGAGATAATCCTTGGTGAACATGCAGCTATCTTACCTAGCTTAACAATTGGCTATGGGGGCAATGGATCCTTCATGTGTTGTGTTATCTTCATTGGAGATGACAAGTCAATTACATCTTCCTTCACAACAGATGTGGTGTGTACTGGTTTTTTTAAGGCTTATGAATTACCTTTATTGGAATCACTTCTAGGGGTTGGGGCAATTTTCTCTCAAGTGCTTTTGCATATTCTATAGAGAGTTCCATTGGGGTCTTTGTGATGTTTGCTGGTTCCTGAAGGATGTTCTTCTCGCCATGTTCTCTACCTCTTCCTCTTTGTCTAGACAATGGAGAGTCTTCAACATGTTTGTCTCAAGGCCTAACATGTATTCAGATGTCTCAGTTTTTTTTGCCTTTCCTTTATCTATGGGCCGTGAATTGTTCTATGACTAGTTGTGATGTACTCATCTTACACGATACTAAATTTGTGCAATTCTCACACTTTTGAAATTGTAAATTAGATCATAGAGAGTTGTTGATAATCTACTTTCTCATAATGGCTTTTCATTTTATTTCTTTCTTTACTTTTTCTTAAAAACTTTAACACTTTATTTTCAAATTGTTAGCCTCACACTCGAGTGTGGCTTGCGGGGTAGCACTAGGCCCCTGTGCTCTCACAAGAGATGCAAACACTCCAAGAGCCACATCTCCATCTCCATGGAATCATTAATTTTATCTCATTTTTATTTAATATTCCAAAGTTTAAATAAAATTTTATTTTTGAGCAAGAAAAAATTAAAATAAAATTTAGTTTTTAAGCAGTAGATTTGGTTTTTGGGATTTTTGAAAATTTTAAGAAATAATTTATACTATTTTTTATTATTTAATATTTTTACAATTTTAAATAGGCAATAATATTCACCCTTTCTAGCCCAACACTCAAGTGCCCTGGCTTGTGGGCTAGTACTTGGCCCCTGTGCTCATAAGGCACAGGAGCTAGATGGACCACTCCAAGAGTTAGATCCCTAGGATCTCTTGAAGAGATAGGTGGTTTTTATCATCCTATGTCTTGACGAAAATCGGAGAGAGATGGTCAGCAGTTATTTACATTTAAACTTCTAAAAAATTTCTTTGAGAGTTTATCAAGAATTTAAATATACAATACTTTTTGAGTTTATTCATTAATGAAAATTTTAATGTCTTTCTTAATGGGACTTTGTAGGGCATCAAACTCATGTGCAAGCATCCCTATTATATTTCTTGTCTTTTATGTAATCTACTATATTTCTTTTCTTTTACGTAATCTTTTTGGGCACTGATATGTAGATAACCAACTTGGTTTAGTTTCTTCATGGTGGTGGAGTGACTTTATAGATATGCACATTATTCATAACAAATGGTCATTTTATTTATGCACACACTGCACCATCTTCACAAGCGTTCATAACCATAGCTCAATATGGTTAATATACCTTGGAATGGATGTCCATAACTTTTGCATTGGAATTTGTGCGAATGCTATCCTAAGTGCAAAAGAATTTTTGGCATCGAGTACACACACAATATTGGACTTCGAAAGATGCTTGTACTTTAAGGTTTTCTTTGTGTCAAGAGGTTTTGCTACTTTTAAATTGCATTACGACATACCCAGTCATGAATTTTGTTCAACATCCACGCCGTTAAGCATGTAGTTTTAAAACATATTACAAGATTTTCAAACACGATGCACCACAATGTGGATGCGCATTGAAGATCATATTAGGATGTCATAGCATCATCTAGCTGACTCACTGAAATGAGACTCTTGGTCATCTTAGGCACATGTCTCACATTTTTCAAAACAAATGTGGATCCATTTGCAAAAGAAAACTTTATGTCACCTTCTCCCACTGTCAAATGCATAGTTATTTCCAAGATGCACACAACTTGTCTTTCCAGTGTCATGAGTGGAGAACCATTCCCTATGGGAGTAACATGGAATGAAGCACCAGAATCCAAAATCCAATCCTAGGAATACACATCATCAAAACTGGTAAGCAACTCTATAGGTAGACTAGACATGAAGAGAATACCATTGTCACAATCATTAGTGATGACTGCATTAATCTCCTCGGTCTTCACTTTTCATTTGTCCTCCCTTGGACTCTCTTTCTTCTTATTTGCACCCCAGTTCAAATTCTTTTTCTTATCCTTTTTCTCTTTTCAGTTTGTAGCAATCCTTTTTCATGTGGCCCTTCTTGCCACAATGGTAACACTCAATGTTCCGTGCCTTGGATTTGCTATGAGACTTCCCCTTGAACTGTGATTTGCTCCTTTGCACATTTAAGGCTGCATCCTACTTGTTACCATCCATAGACTTCTATCTTATCTCCTCGACCAACAAGCTATCCACAACATCATCAAACTTCAGTACTCCACTAGGTGCAGAGTTGCTGACAGCTGTACATAAGGTATCCCATGAGGATGGCAATGAACACAAGAGGAATATTGCCTCAGTCTCCGCATCAAAATTCAACTTCTGAGCCTAAAGCTGGCTGAAAATAATATTGAATTCATTCAAATGAGACGCAATGGAGACCCCTTTCTTCATTTACAGTAGGAGAAACAACCTCTTCTTGAGGTAAACTTTATTAGAGGTAGGTTCCTTCTCATAAGTGGCACATAATTCCTTCCACAAATCTTCCGTAGTATTCTTCTCATTTACTACTATGAAATAAACAGACTCTGCAAGATGAAGTCTAATAGTAGACTTTGCTAATGCATCCAACTCATTCCAATCATCCTCGGACATAGCTGTAGGCTTAGCCCCGTAATCCCTTCCAAGGGTTTAATCTGCTTCTTTTCAAGCACATCCCTTATCTGTTCTTTCCACATAGAAAAGTTTGTTCCATCAAACTTTTTTATGTGAAAAAACTCCTTTTCAAACATGGAAGAGGATGCAAATAAAGAAAAATTCCAAATGCTAGTGCCTGCAAAAAAGAATCACATCAAATACCAGCTGCACCCAAATGTGTATGCCACAATATAGTGCAATATCGCCAAAAGTCAAAGCTCAAAGCATCAAAACGCAATTGACACATATGCCTATACTATGCATCCATGTGAGCAAATCTAGCCTAAAAGAAAATGCCAAATGTAGATAAGTGCCAAATGCCTCAAGCATAAACACCATCCATGGGCATAATCATCAGCAATATCTCATCCAAGAGAGCATAACAGTATCAGCACATCAATTGCAATGTGTTAAATTTATCCCTCAGCATAAAATAGCATCCATGTGCAAAGCGTCCATCAAAATAGCATCTCACAAGGCAATTTGATCCTATCAACACATCCAACAAGGACCACAATGCATCCAAATGACCTGTAAAGCATCCACTGCGACCCAATTCAAACCACGAATGAGCGCACATGGCTCAAACTGCAACTAGAGTGATTTGCGGAAGGTATGCCCAAAGTCACAGTCTCATAGCAATGACCGATGTTGCAAAATAAATCATCATATGCCTCAAAACATGAACGTTACTGCATATCCAGACTCATTGATGCAATCTGCACATTTCTCCTTTTTGTTGCAACTCCAAAATCTTATCCCGTGAGGGAGTAAAGCAAGTCAATCCTTGCAATTGACTTGAAATTGTACCTTTGAATGATTTTTGGACACAGAGAAAAAAGACAAAACTTCTCCACGGTATCACACAAGAATTGACAAATAGGGGTTTTTGTGCCTCCTAAACACGATGGAAGGGATGGTTTTAGGAACCGTGGTCCCAACAATCACAAAGTCCAACACATGGACCAAACAATGTTTTAGCAAACAGATCTATTTGTAAACACCACCGGAATGCAAATGATGAGCAACATAGAGGTTTAGGACCTCTTGAGTCCACGGAAACTAACAAACCTGCGAATGGTTGCTTCAAACTCAAGCTCTAACAAATTTGGAGTTGCTGTCCCAAAATAGATCAACTCTGTTGTGCACGAAACAAAGACCTATAAACATCATAAAATGTAGACTATAATTACCTAGGTGTGTAGAGCTTGATGTGTTCTACCCGAGAGCAGTAGAACACCCAAATTCGATATCGAATGCAATAGTTATGATGAAAACGGTGGACTGTCAAGCTGCCATTTTTGACGACTTCTGCGGAGAAGATTCTTCATCTCAAAGACAGCTTGATGTGTTCTACCTAGGTGTATAGAGCTTGATGTGTTCTACTCGAGAGCACTAGAACACCCAAATCCGATATCGAATGCAAAAGTTACAATGAAAACAGTAAATAGTTGTCAAGCTGCCATTTTTGGTGACTTTTGCAGAGAAGCTTCTTCACCTCAAAGACAGCTCATAGATCCAAGAATGGTTCTCTCTCTTGTGGATAAGAGGGGATTCACACACCAGACAAGCTCCTCCTTGCTCCAAGGCTCGATCTCTGCTCTCCGATGGCCGATCCAAGCTCAATCTCCGTCGTGTTGTTATGGCAGCCCCATATACCTCAAGAAGCGCCTCGATTCGAAGCTCCTCTTCCATGCACACACCACAGACCTGATGCCGTGGTGCTCTGATACCAGTTGTGAGTTCACAACAGAAGCAAAAAACAAGAGAGAGTGAGAGCCAGAGAGGAACACACAGATTTGTGGGTGATGAACCACCTTATCTTTTATGTCATTCACATATATATATATATATAGAGTATTGTGTACATAACCGGGGTTAAGGCACAGTGGCCTTTAATCCCCATGTGTGTGTGTGTGTGTGTGTGTGCATGAGTGTGCACGCGCATGCGTGTGTGTGTAGAGAGAGAGAAAGAGGGGGGGGGTAGTATATTATGGAGATAGAACGAATGTAGTAAATTAGGGAGATAGAGCTATCTAGGCTATGCACTTGTAAATCGAGAGGGGAGAGAGAGAGAGAGAGAGAGAGAGAGAGCGGGGGGGGGGGGAGGGAGGGACGGGGGCAGGGCTAGATTGGGGAGATAGAGCAAATGTAAATCTAGGGAGGGGGTAGATTAGGAAGTTATATATATATATAGAGAGAGAGAGAGAGAGGGGGGGGGACTAGATTGGGGAGATAGAGCAAATGTAAATTTAGGGATGGGGTAGATTAGGAAGTTTTATGTGTGTGTGTGTGTGTGTGTGTGTGTATAGAGAGAGAGAGAGAGAGAAAGACGTCCACGAGAGGCCTCGTGGGCCTATGGGACAAAGTGACACCAAAAGGGGAAAACCCATACAAGCCACAAAGGGCTGGAGCAAAGGGCACACAAAGGCCCTTGCTGAGTACTATGTTGAAATAAAGAGAGCTTAGTAGCTCAAGAAAAGTCAAGTACAAAGCATATCATATCATATCAGATCATGTGATATTTGATATTTGGAGCAAGCCAAGAGCAAGAGCTGGAACTCAGAAACCAAAACCTGGCACTTGTCTATGAGTGGTAAAAATGTCTTGGATCTAAATCTCTAAGATCTTGTGGACGCCTCCTCTCATGGGGATCCACGTGATCTAGCAAGAAGAACTCCGTAATAGAGCTCTAAGAGAGATCTACCAAGGAAGAAGTCTGCTCCTATCTTCGTGATCAAAGTATCCTCTCACGGTGCCTAACTACCTCATGGATGAAGCCCACTAAACATCTCTGGTCTGGGTAGGAGAGAAATCGGGACAAAACCCTAAAGCTATCTCTAAAGAGACAGTAGAAACACCCTCGGATCTCATAGTAAATAAGGCACTTGAAGATGAACTGCTCCTCCATCTCAACCTCATGCATGTCACATAATGTGCATATGCGCCTCTCCTTGGGTAGGCTTTTTGCTCAGTCGCTCTCGATTCGAAGTCTATGTGAAGAGACCCGGAACTTCCTAATAGAGATCCTCAGTGAGTGGGGTAAGTGGATCTACGTGTATCCTGGTGGGTCAATAAAATCCTTCTATGTGATGTGCAAGATGTGATCTCTGTAGAAGTTGAGCTTCACTGGGAGTTCGCTCAGTCCCAACCATGTCTAGAATATGTGTAGTTGTAAGAGATCCTCACGGATTACCTAGTTGACCTCATGTGATAGGAGGGGAGAAAACGGAGCGCCCGTACTGTACTGGAAGGGAGGGAGTCTATCCATGTGGAGCCCTAGTCGCTCAAACCATCTCTTTGTGCGTGCATATCAGCATCTCTCGTCTCCCCCTGCTGAAAGTGCCATAGGGGAGGACAATGCTAGCCAAGGTAGTCTGTTGTGCTGAAAAGTGTAATCCTCGTACTCCATAACTTGGTACAAATACGTGATGACCTAAAATGCAACATCTAGATGTAATGGGGAGGAACCAAACTTAGCTTGAATGATCTAGTGAGGAACGGACAGCTTACCGCAAATCATCCGCAATAGCATGCGAACCTGTAGCTGCTCCACACGAGCCCACTCTATATCTGACAAGTTTGGCCCCAGCAAGGGCTATCATACATCCCCGCTGGGGGACCAAAAAGTCAAAAAAGCAACCACTTGGTCCGTGGATCCTGAAATGCGAGCGAAAACACTGCCCCTCTAGTCTAGCCAATGAAGCGTATGCCTTGCCCAAGCGGGCCTGCATTGCACGTCTCATAGTGAAGATGGGTCCGAAGAAGAAAACCCCAAGATATGTGTATGATGAAACTATCTCAGCAGGTAACCCATCAAACGTGAACTGCTCCATGACAGATCAATGTATTGATCATAATCTTGATTTTACCAAGGTTGACCTTTAAATCATGAGACTCACAAAAAAATTATAGTGAGTCAAGGTGTTTCTGGAGCCCCTTTGCTGAGAAAGCCAAAAGTGCCACGTCATCTGCATACAACAATATTTGGATTTAGAGTGCCAGCAAGAGAGCATCTACCCCCCCTTTGTGTCTGCATCACTGTCTTGAGCTCGTTAATGTAGAGGCCAAACATGGTAGGTGATAAAGGACACCCTTGCCAGACTTGAGAGTCAATGGAGTGGGGGTGAGGGGAACCATCCCTCTAGGAAACTCCGCCAAGTTTGTTTCTCTAGAGACATGCACAATATTGAACTTATAAAATATTTTTTAAGTGAAATTGTGGAAAGTCAATGAAAGTGATTATGTCATCAAATATTTGCGGAAGAAAATATGAGGATGTGAGTACACTTTTAAATTGTTTAATTGCAAAAAGATAAGTCTTAGGTGATTTGATATATTGTACTCCAATTTGCGTCGATCTAATTTGGAGATCAACACGCAAAATGAACGTGAAATAAAACTTGCTTAGCGGACGTTTGAATTTTACATGTAAAAGACCACCAATCTTCATGCAACTACAAAAAGACTTCAAGCAATAAATCAATCACGCCTTCAATCAAATAAGATAAGGATGATTGTTTATAACTCATATACACAAACAAATAGACAAGCTGCATGCACCCACCCTCAAGCGTAGCCTCTCCCTCTCTCACTCTCTCTCTCTCTCTCTCTTTGTGAAGGTTGGTGGATCATAGGTGAATGAGCAGTCTAACAACAAGTCTTGGTGAAAGGTTACCGTCTCTCCTTTTAATAATCTATCCATATGCCTCAACGACTTCTAATCTTTCACAACGACTCCTAATCTTTCAGTTACACTTATCCCATGTCTATGTGCGCACTTCATCCAGAAAACTCACATAGATACAATTTGAAGACCCAATATACTAAGCGTACAGAAAAACACCCGTGTTGCATATTCACGGAATCTTAAGCTCCATATCAAAATTAAGAGGTGAATGTCACTGCCATTTCAGAAGGGTTATATATAGAACATGGATCCCCTGATCCTATCATGTAGGGGGGGTAAAGGACGAAACTGTGACCCAATTCGAGAATAGGTTGACCTGCTTCCACCGCTACCAACAGTGCTTGCTCGTTCAGGATGTGAACCATAGTCTGATCCATCTGACCCAAGCCACACACACGCTCGCTTGGCAGCAAGGTGAGCATAATGACAAGGGGGGACTGCAACAGGAAAAAAAACCCGAACACGCTTTCTATCAGCATTGTAGGAAGAAAAGTAACATGGAATGCATCAAGTGTGATTGCCAAGAACTAATATAGGCAAAAAGATTCAAAAAACTATTTACAATACTAACCAACTGATACGGCTCGAGTGCATCGCACATATCTAGACACACAGCAAGTCCAACCCTTAAAATCCCTTTGAAATAAATATATAATCTGCAATGGAACCTTTGTATGCTCCTTGCAAATGCAATTAAAGAATATACTAAAATTATCTGGTAATGCAGAACGTGAAGACAGTGACTCACTGTAACTTCTATGATTTCCTTGTATATGAGAGACGCATGCAGAGGATTTAAGAGAGACAAGAAATTGAACAGTTTGACTTGCTGCACATTTGTTTCTTCAGAGCAAATTTCAAACAAAGCCATGACATGAAGCAAACAAAGCATACTCCGGAATGGTGCTTTCCCTTCTCTGTCTTGGATAAAAGGAGGCAATGCAAGTACAAGAAAAAGCCTTCTAAAAAACTTCTGGTACTTACGTAAAACAAAGATCATTGGTAAGACTTTGGATTTCATCCACGCCAAAGTTGTTTTCATCCTTGAGAACATAGTAATGTGCAGGGCGACTCGTTCCCTGCAGGAACAATATTAGCAGGTTGTACATACGATCAGAGCTTCTACTTCAGAAAACTACCGATTAGACCCACAGCTCACCTTTAAGCCATGATGGCTGCAGAGGAAGAAATCAAAATGATTTGGATGGCATATCACAGAATCTACCACCGTACCTGCCAAGATCCAACCATGTTAAGTCTGTTGCCACTTAACCATTCGTACGCCTATGATAGGTTCCAGTAAAAACAAAATAATATGTATGTGTCTAATACTTGCTGGTGACTATGAGCTCCCAAATTACCAGAAAGTATGTTCCCATTGTTTGATGCACGTTTTCGGTCTTTTGGAAAAAACCGTGTGTGATGTTGTTTCTGGACCACAATAAATGTAATTTTGGGACCTGATTCTCCTCGAAGTCTTTTCTGTTGTGGCACTTCACCTCTTCCATCCTGGGTTTGGTTGCCCCAACCTAAAGATTCACAAGCCTGCAACAAAAATATGAGCAGCAGAATCTCACCTCCTCCTGTGCTCTAGCAAAATATCACAATATAAGTGCGTAAATGTTTACACCGCTACTGCATTTTCTTAACGGAGCAGCTCAGCACAGGAACAAAGAACACAGTGACGACCTTTTTCACTGCCTCCATTTCATTGTTCAGAACTGCCTCAAATTGCCCCTCGCTCACACCATCTCTGCAAAAGACAGCAGGAAGACTTTAATGAAAACGTATTGGACTCCTATATTGGCTCGTTGAACCCTAAAATGAAAAAATTAGTAATTGCATCATCCAAAGTTTGGATTTTTAAATTAAGATTAGAAAACAGCTTAGGACTGTCCACTGTCTGGACTCTGATTGTGGTCAACCAGACCTCCATTAGACTTCAAAACATACTTACACCCTAAAATTCCTTGTGCAATGCTGGCAGTTAAGGGGACATTTAAAGAAGAAGACAAAGAATTGCTTTGATCCGACAAAAGATGAATCTATAGCGCTCAAAATCATAAAGGAGTGTCTACTGCCATGTGGAGCCTGTGAACCTGTAGAAAATAATTCGCTCTGGCTTCTGTCCACTTCTCTCCTCAAATGAACGAAGTAGATCCCTGGAAGTCAAAAGACAAAGATAAGTAAAACTGTAAACTTCAGAAAACTTATATACCAGTATGTTAAATGTTATGCAGACTTCATGCACTAATAGTAAAGAAGTGATAGCTTGGATGATACATTTGACTTACTTAACCATGCCACCAGTTTGCTTCCTACCCTGCTCATCTTCCCTTTCCCAGAATAACTCTTCCAAAATCTCTCCACGCTGCCTTTGACTTTGTACAATTGTTTCATATTGAGAAAAAAAAGGCCAATCCATACTGGCTGTAACCTATTCAAATAGGAAAAATTTAGAATCTGACACTCCCACATAACATGAAAACTATTCAATAGCAATGTATCCATGTTGCTTACAGCGCAAATAGAAGGACTATAATCATCACCAACTTTTGGGTGAGACACATCAGCTCCAAAAATTATAGAAGGAACCCCAGATATAAGAGGTAACCTTCTGTTTTTCTCGTCAAGTAGCAGTGCATTACAACCACCAAGCTGTCATCATTAGATATAATATCAGAAGGTGAAGAATAACATGTAGAAGACCAAAAAGGGAGAAAACAATGTAGTAGGATTATTCTGTCATATTGCTAGCGCATGTAGTCATATTTCATTACAATTAGAAAGTCCAAGGCTGATCAATCTGTGCTAGTCCTTGTCCAAGTTGTACAATTCTGACTTTTCTGTGTTGAACAAAAACAAGAGGGGAGGAAGAAAACAAATGGGTAGAATTGAAATAGGCCAAATACTCAGCTATCAGGTTCGTCAAGGTGTTTCAAGCTTACTAGCAGGCAACATCAGTGTGAGGTCTTACAACAGGTGGCCTAGCAGGAGAATTTTGTTGAACATTCATCATCTTGCAGGAAGCTAAGGGCAAGCATCAAAGCAAGGAGATCCTAATCCTAGCAATAGGACGAGTTGAGAATGTGACCTTCACATTAACTTTCAAAAGTAGGTTTGCAAGATACTGTGGACGACAAGCTTTAATATGGTCAGATAGGCAACACTGTGTTACCAAGCCTAATTCTATCTCACAAACTCGCTTCACAGAAGCTGCAAAAACAATAACCATGGAGCGATTAGTAAACGACATATATGCAAGAATACCTTTAAGAGAAGCGAAGGCCAATGTTTTTAATATCAAAATACACACCATATATGGATTTGTTGTCATTCTGTGGCATTATACACAGAAGAAACTGTAATTCCTCCCCTGTACTCTCCAAGCACCTCTGGTAGAGAAACTTGATAACATTTTCTATACTGCTATGCCTTTCAGGACGAATCCAGGGAACTGCCATGTCTGGATTCATTTCCTGCAGAAAAGGTCTTCCTTTAACAGCAAATTTGCATATCGTGTTTACAAAAACAGGGTTTACTGAAGAAAGAGCACTTACCAAACCATATGTATCACATTCCCGCGGGAGTGTTCTGCAGAACTTGTTTACATCATTATCTGACAAATTATGAGCAAAGTTGATGGCAGACCAGCTTTTGATTCTGCAGCCCTTAAGCATGACCTGCAATATAACATTATACGTCCAGGTTTGTCTGTGGCACAGAACCTCACGCTGTATAGGCTGCAAGCTTTTTTACATGCTTAAGAAGCAGACATGACAATTATGACTCACCTAAGTAGAATCTAGTCCTAAAAGACGGCTGATCACTAAGCACACAGGGAACGACTCATCAACCAGGGATGCTACAAGTGCCAACTACAGAAGGGGTATTTTTTGGAAGTGAAACATTTTCCTGGAGCTGGCTCCTACATCTCTTTTGACTGGCTGTCTTCATGCTGTGCCACCTTGAATAAAATACTAAATCTTCATACCTTTTTCATATTAGACATTCCTGCTTTGGCACTTACTCAATACAGAAACCCCAAAAAAGTTCTCACAGCAGGCTCTGTGCTACAAGTTTTTGAGTCTTTTCGCTGCTCCACTGTTTTGACTCCATTTTGCAATACATACAACAAAACTTTTTTGGCTATAACATTTTTGTACTTTGTACTTTACAGACCACCGGCAAGTGTGTAGATCTGTTGTTCTGGGCCTTGTCCAAGGTCATTAATGTATCATGAGGCCAAAGAGCTATTTAAGGAGGCTTCCTGACTGAAGGCACTGTCACTCTAAGGGATTTGACCACTAGAATCTCACTCTTACGTTTTTGTTCCCCCAGTATAAGGGATAGACAACTTAAAGTGGCCTAACCTTTCAAAAAGAGCCTCACATAAGGTGAACCCTAGAACAATACCAGTGAAGTTACAACAGTAGAGGATGTAAAGATAAATAATGTCAAGAAAACATCTTAACAAAGCACAATGAAAAAACACATTAACTTGCAAAACATATTTTTAAATCCCTTCAACGACTAATAAAACTGCACGTTTTGTGCTAGCTGCTGAAACTGGCCTTCAATAAACAAAAGGGCAGTGATCTTCTTCTTCTCAGTCATAAACTTCATAAATGGCCACAATGCAAGCCTTAGTCACTTCAATAACTTAGCACAACTTAGAAACAAACTTCAACAACAACAAAGGTGAGGCTAGAATGCCCCTGCTCAATGAAAATAGTACACAGTGCACCCACTGGCCCCAAATGCCTTGGCGCCCCTTATGGTATTTATTTCATGCTTCTGAATGGAAATGCTGTACAACAGGGGTTCAACCCCGCACTGTTCCTCTCTGCAAATCCTCTACCTCTCTTCAAGGCATCTAATCCAAGTGCACCACTAGAATTCCCTCTGGCAAGGCATACTCAGGCATTCACTTCTGATTTGACCCAACTGAGAGGCATTCAGGCATCCAAACCACTGGCAAACTGAGCTCAAGGCAGCCTCAAGGCTATCACATGCATCCACACTGTCCTTAGGCCTACCACAAGAACACCCTTGCCTCTGGGTGCTTGTTAAAACCTGTGACACGACTGCAAACAACACACATGCACTGCAAAAAGCTCCAAAGCAAGAAAGAACAATGAAAGACAGAACCTTGATCCAACCCCCGCTGTTTGTGGCAAAGGGGCGAGCTCCTTCCTCGCACCTATCCTCTGTCCAGGCTCCCCGCAGGGTGCAGGTGTCTTCCAGCAATCAGGATAAGAGAAAAATGAAGGTAGAGAGCGGAGGGTGAACAAGAAAGAGCTGTAGAGGGAAGATGGCCCACAAATCTGCCCCAAGATGACTGCCTTGAGATCTGCGCTGCTTGAGAAGGAGCATGCCAGAAGCAATAGGAAAAGCTCCTCCTGCGTCCTGCACTAGTCTAGAACAGCTCAAGAAGCCACCACGCAGCCAGAAACACGTGCAGAAAGGTCCAAAACAACAAAAGACAACCTTGGGCAGGAGGCAGCCGTACACGTCTGTGCAGAATTTATACAACCTGGAACAGCTGAAACAAGCTTAAAATAGCTGAAAACAGGCTTGAAACAGCTGAAATAGCTCAAAAACTACACAAGAATAACTGAAAACGTCCAGCAGAGTCTTCTCCTTCTCCCAAGCATGGAGGATGCTTCCAAGAGAGTGAGGGAGAGAGATGGTACGTGGAGGGGAGCACATGCATTTGCATGCATGCCACTCGGCCCTTCATTAAAGTCCTAGCCACCATACCAAGGACAACGTTGGTTATCCTTGGGACCAACTTTTAGACCCCTCTTTCTAGGACCTAGTGGCACACCTAGACTTTGCCCTAGGAACTTCTAGAAGTGTGCACTTCCTCTTGCCAGTCCCTCACAACCAAACCATTACTACACTTAACCATGGTTAACCCCGGGTTAAGCGTAGGTTGAGTTACAAAGATACTTTACATCACTTTTCACGTCCCTGTGACATACCCTCCTCTTAAAACAGCAAACTACCCAGGTTGTTGGAGAAAATATTACAATGAAACTAAAGTAAATAGGTAGAAATAGCCCATACCAGAATATACATCAGCGGCGGTAAGATACAACCTACAATGATAATATGGGCTAGGAGAGCTCGAGAGTCCATCCGTACATCAATGCATCCTCTGTGGCGAGTGTCGCAAACACCCATCATGAAGACCTCACGGCAGAAATAATGTCAGCAACAAGTAGCATTTCGGGTGAGACAATTGATGCCACCGAGCGATCTCCAGATACATGAGCAGTCTGAATTAAGGAGAGGTGCTACCCTCCTCTCGAGCACTAGGCAATGCTCCAGATCTCTGCTTTGCTGAACCTGTAGGAGCCTATACCATAGTGGGTGCAAGCCGAAACGCGTCCAGGTAGAGCTGTAAAATCTGAGGTGACTTTGCCAGGTCATCCTCCTCCATCCACCTCGTATCCACTGCAGGATAATTCCTAAACTTCACTAGGTAGCGACAGGAAACTCTACCTCTCACTTTTCTTTCCATATGTGCCAAAATCTATTCCGAAACCAAGATTTCATCCAACTCCTCAACTTTAGGCTGATCCTCATGAAAGGCACATCGTCTTAGAAAGGCTTCAATAAACTCACATGAAAGGCATTGTGTATGGTCCAAGTGGCAAGTAGCTTCAGCCTGTAAGCTACATCATTAATGTGTTCAAAAATATGAAAAGTACCATAATACCTCATCTTCAGCTTTGTGTACACTTTGGTCTTGCCTTTCATCTTCCTGAGTCATGCTTTCTGAAAATGCAGTAGCACCCAATCACCCTCTTTCAAGAGTAGCTCTCAGCGATGCTTATCTACTACTCGTTTGTGCTTCTCTTGGCTTTTCTCGAGGGCTGTTTTGACCTTTTGGTAAGCAACATCCAAGCTCTCCACAAATCTGTCCGCTTTAAAAATCTTCTCTTTCGTATGCAGAATGGGAGGTACCTTCCATTGTCCTACCACAATTTCAAAGGGGGCATGGTGCGCGTCCCTGTTGAACACATGTGCACACATTATAAATATATAAATATATTTATTCTCTGGTTAATCGAAGTCAATGCTCTTGATCATGATTAAGGGGCTTGACCAAGGGTTGAGGCGCCTTAAATATAGTCAAGTCTCTCCAACCGAAGTTGGCACAACTCTCCAACCGAAGTTGGCACATCTTGGTTAACCGCAGTTAACCTTCTTGGTATAAACCAAGTCTTCCTGTCAAGCTTACTTGACCAATCAATTCTTTGACCAATAGAAGAACTCTTTTGACCATAATTAACCTAGATGGAAAATTCTTTAATTATGATCAAATAAATGGTCAACTGTACTTTGACTTAGGATATTTACATTGTGGTGACATCCCCTCGGCTTCTATTCAGTTGACCTCAATTGAAAAGCTTCCTTGTTAACATCCAAAAGCTGTGGATGATCGGACAAGATGTCTTCATCCATCCACTTGGCATCCAATACCGTATAATTCTTGAATTTTACAAGGTATCTGTAGAATTCCTTGCCCTGAGGGCCTTTTCGTACAGTATGATACACAATCTACTATGGCTGAAGGACCTTCTCCAGCTCATCCACTTCTGGTAGATCCTCTCTTCTGATATTGGCACTGTAGGTTTTGGCCCCTAGCATTTCTTTAGAAGACTCACATGAAAAGCATTGTGAATCCTCCAATGCTCTGGCGATGCCAACCTGTATGCAACCTCATTTATTCTTTCTGTAACCTTGAAAGGGCCATAGTACCTGGGAGATAACTTTGCATACACTTTCTGTTTGCCTTTAAATTTGCGGAGCCTAGCTTTCTTGAACTTCAAAAGTACCCACTTCCCTTCTTTGAGATCTAACTGTCTCCTATGCTTATCTGCAGCTCTTTTATGCTTCTCTTGAGACCTTTCAATTGCTGTCTGGACTTGGCTGAAAGCTGTCTGGAGGTCTCTCACAAACTGATCAGTTGCAAATATTTCGTCCTTAGGATAGGTGGCAGAATCACCTTCCCATAGATGACCTCAAAGGGGGCTTTCCTTGTAGAGCTGTGTACTGTATTATTGTAAGCGAACTCTACCAATGGTAGGTACTTTTCCCAGCCTGAACCTTGGTCACCCACGTAGCATTTCAGCATATCCAATGTTGAAGAATTTGCTACTTTACTTTGATCATCTGTCTGGGGATGGAAAGAAGCAGAAAAATTCAGATTCGTCCCCATATTATCAAATAAGGCTCTCCAGAATAGACTGGTCATTCTGGGATCACGATCACTGACAATGGGCTTAGGCATACCATGGTACTTAAAGATCCGTGCCATGAAAAGCTTAGCCATATGATCTGCCTTTATGGTTTTACGAACCGGAATGAAATGAGCTTGCTTGCTGAATCTATCAATGATAGTCCAAATCCCATCATTCTCTGACTTTGATCTTGGCAAATCAAAAATGAAGTCCATTGTAATACTTTCCCACGGTGCCTGAGGCACGTGAAGAGGCATAAGTAGGCTAGGTACCTTCCGTCTATCATACTTCACTTTCTGACACGTAAGGTATTCAGTAACAAACTGATGTATATCTTTGCGCATCCCTACCCAAAAGAAATATCTCTCTAGTGCTAGAGTTGTTGCTGTAATTCCTCTATGTCAAGCATACGGAGGTGCATGGCATTCTTCAAAAATCTTTTTCCTCATCTCATGGGTGATGCATAGGCAGTCATCTTTCATTAGATACCCATCTTTCAAGGAATAGTAACTAGTGGACTGCCCCTCTTGCATTTGTTGTAAAATCTCACCAAAATCTGCATCATTAGCATATTGCTCCCTCATGCCTTCTAGGTCTGATGATAAGCAATAGTCACATTGTTGACCTGGGGTCTTCGAAACAAGGCACCACTCTGTTCCAAACTCTTGGAGTATGGACAATCTGAAAATGATATATTGGCAGCATATTTGCCCATTTCATATGCTTCTCGGAGAGTTTTGTTCGAGTTAGAAAATATCTCAGACTTTGGTGATCTATTTTAACAGTAAAATTTGCACCCAAAAGATAATGCTTCCATGTATTCACAGCATGAACTACGGCCAACAATTCTTTATCATAGATTCCCAAATATCTCTCAGCATCACGCAATCTTCAGCTTTCGTATGCTACTACATGTCCATTTTGATGAAATGCAGCCCCAACACACTCTCCACAGGCATCACAATCAACATCAAAAGGCTGATAAATATCCAGGACTACAAGGATAGGCTCTGTAGTCAACTTCTCCTTGAGTGTATTGAATGCTTTCTTCTGTGACATTCCCCATGTGAAAGCTGCATTTTTCTTAGTAAAGGTCATGTAGTGGAGCTGCAATATCAGCAAAATGCTTGATGAATCTTCTATAATAGGAGCAGAGTCCCAAAAAACTACGGACTCTGTGCACAGTTTTCAGGTCTGGCCATTCTTGGATGGCTCGAATCTTTGCTAGATCCATCTCTATCCCATTCTTGGATATTATGTGCCCCATATAATTCATCTCTTCCAAAAATAATTCACTTTTCTTGCTATTGGCAAAAAACTGATGATTTTGAAGTTTTGAAACACCAAAGCAAGATGTTCCCTGTGCTCTTCTTCTGTCTTTAAAAAGACTAGGATATCGTCAAAGAAAGTACCCGTGAAGTGCCTATACTTTCGGAAGAAGCGATCCATCATTCTATTGAATGTGGCTGGTGCATTTGTCAACCCAAAGGGCATCACTAAGTATTCATACAACCCAAATGTAGTGCGAAAAGCTGTCTTATGCATATCTTGTGGTTGTATTCTGACTTGATAATAACCACTCTTCAAGTCAATACTGCTGAAAACTGTTGCCCCTCTGAGTTGGTCAAGAACATCATCTATGCGTGGTATCGGAAATCTATTTTTGATGGTCATCTTATTTAATGCACGGTAATCAATGCACATTTGAAAAGAACCATCTTTCTTCCGTATTAAAAGTATTGGTGAGCAAAAAGGAGACGAGCTGGGTTGAATCAACCCTTCGGACAGCAAGTCCTACACTTGAGCCATAATCTCCTCTCTTTGAGTAGCAGTGACTCTATAAGGTGGTCTATTTGGTGGCTCACTACCAAGCATTAACTCTATCTGATGATCTTCTGGTCTCTCTGGGTATAACTCCCCTAGCAAAGCATATGAAAAACAATCTTTAAAGTTTACAAGAAACTGAAATTTATCTTTGTCTGCATCATTCATTTCAGCATGCATATCATTCTCTTTTTCTTTTACAAAAACCATGTACGTGGAAATTGCATACTTTATTGCTTTACCACATGTAACATCAGATACAATGGGAATAGTTTCCCCTTTATTCTTGGCAGCTAAACGCTGGTTTTTCCTGTCACCACAATGTAAATATCCTAAGTCAAAGTACAGTTGACCATTTATTTGATCATAATTAAAGTGTTTTATATGTGTTAATTATGGTCAAAGAGTTCTTTTAATGGTCAAGGGATTGACTATGGTCAAAGATACTTGACTCTAGTCAAGTAAACATGACTTCGGTCAAGGAGACTTGGTTTATTACCAAGAGGGTTAACTGCGGTTAACCAGAGAACTACAGAGCTGACTACGGTCAGAGAGTGTTGACTTCGGTCAACAAGACTTGGCATGCGCCAAGAGGGTTAACCCCGGTTAACCAAGATGTGCCAACTTCGGTTGATGAGACTTGGCTATAATTAAGGCGCCTCGACCCTTGGTCAAAGCTCCTTAATTATAATCAAGAGTGTTGACTCCGGTCAACCAGAGAATAAATATATATATTTATATTTGTTTAGGTGTGCACATGTGTTCAGTGGGGACGCCCACCGTGACTAGAATTAGTCCACAGTGTGTTATTTGCATGCAAAGCGCTAACAATTAATGGGTGCCATGGTGGTACGCTTTAATTAATTGTTGCAGGTACTAGGAAGAGTTATTTTTCCTAAGCGCTACGGGAGCCTAACAAGCATCTAGGAGGCGGTTCGTGTGACTAAGTGCTTTGAAGACTCCAGAGTGACCCTTAGTGGCATGTAATAGGACTTAGTCTAGATTTTAGACAAGTGGCATGTTGCCAATTTGAAATGAGCTTGAAGCTCTTGTAATAAAGGGGATTTTTCACGTTTTGAAGGGGGGGTATCAGATAGCTCTACGCTAAACTTTTGTAACAGCTTCTCTTCAAGTAATAAAATTCCTTCGGGGGGGTCCAGCCCGACATGTTGTCCTGGGCCCTAGTGTCTCTGTAGAGAGAGAGAGAGAGAGAGAGAGAGAGAGAGAGAGGGAGCGCAGAAAAGAAAGTGTACTTGCTGGTTATTATGAAGGAAGTTTCGTTCACAATAATTGTTGTCTCTCAGAAGAGCGAGATGGATTGCATTGGTATCAGAGCCAAGGCTCATGGCCTTCCTAGGCTGTGACGATCTAGTGAGGAGGCAATAGTGGCTAACGGGCAGAGATAGCGCAAAGTGTTCAGTTCTGGATTGTATGCTCAAGCTAGACTATACGCAAGTGTGAATGAAGGCAAAGCGTACGGTGACCCGAGGCAAGATACGCTGGTGATGGCGTGGGCACAAGGGGTGCTGGCTAGTAGGCCTGGGGCCTCATGCCTATGACGGCGTAAGGACGCCTCTAACGGAGAGTCAAAGCGAAAGAAGCGATCAAATTGCCAACGAGCGAAGTAGCTGCTGGGTATCGCGTGAACGCTCGAAGTGATTTTTGGCTTCCTGTGTCATTTTGCATACCCTAGTGAAGGCGATAGCGCTCGAGGAGGCTATGCTATGGCGAATTGTTGAGCAGATGGTTTCATTGCGTGGGTGATCCCGTTATATATTGCGCAACGATTGGCGAGGCTTCCATGAAGGCATATATGGAGCAGGCCCGTGGCTCGACGTAAGTTTCATAATGGAGATTAGTTGCGCTGGTTACGTTGAGTGCTGACGGAAGCTTTCTTCTTTCTTTTCTCGTCGGACGTGAAGGCGCGATGTGCGAAACTCGGGAGAATTCCGTCGTCTGCGCGTATTTTCTCAGCCAAGGTTCAACCTTAGGCTGATGTGGAAGCCAACGTGGCAACCAAGGTGACGTGGCAGGCAAGGCACCAGCTGACGTGGCAGTACATGTGGCATCCAGATCAGGTAGCTGATGTGGTAAGAGAGGACAGTTGCAGAGACTGTTTCTGCTAGCAGATTTCACTTGCCTGTCAGACTTTTACTGTCAGAAAAGCAGAGAAAACAGAGAAAAACAGAGAAAGCAGACTTTTACTGTCAGAAAAGCAGCAAAAAAAAGCAGAGAAAAGCAGAGATTTGCAGAAAAAGAATATGCATGCCTTTGAGCAGAGAAAAGAGGGAAAAACAGATGCATTTTGAAGTCATTTGCAGTAGCCAGAAAAGGGGCAATACAATTGTTGATGCTTTAGCAATTTTGTGGGTTTATGCTTTGAACTGATAGCCCAATTACTGGCACAAGTTGTGAATGCAAGACACCTCTTGTTGAGGTATTTTTCTGTCGGAAAAGCAAAGGTAGTTGTGCATCAGTTACCTACACGGTGTGAGAAAAATTTGCAGATCTCAGAATATGGATCAATCACCTATTCAGTGGGATTCACAAGATAGGGATGTACATCCAAGACAGAGAAGTGTGCAGCAAACTCAACAAGAATTTGAACAGATGGTACGTGCTCGTATGCAAGAGATGGAAAATTTCAGAAAAGATCCAAGGGCTCAGCATTTGTTTCAAGCAGAAGCTATGTTTCTTGTAAACTTTAAAGATTGCTTTTCTGATGCTTTGCCGCCGGAGTTACCCCCAGAGAGACCAGAAGATCATCAGATAGAGTTAATGCCTGGTAGTGAGCCACCAAACAGACCACCTTATAGAGTCAGTGCGACTCAGAGAGAGGAGATTATGGCTCAGGTACAGGACTTGCTGTCCAAAGGGTTGATTCAGCCCAGCTCGTCTCCTTTTTGTTCCCCTGTACTGCTAGTACAGAAGAAAGATGGTTCATTCCGTATGTGCGTCGATTATCGCGCACTGAACAAAATGACCATCAAGAATAGATGCCCTATTCCGCGCATTGATGATGTGCTGGATCAGTTAAATGGAGCTTCAGTTTTCAGAACGATAGACTTAAAGAGTGGCTATCACCAAGTGAGGATACAGCCTCAAAATGTGCACAAGACAGCATGCCGCACTACATTCGGGTTGTATGAATACTTAGTGATGCCTTTTGGGTTGACAAATGCTCCAGCCACATTCAATAGAATGATGGATCGCATCTTCCGAAAGTACAGGCATTTGACAGATACTTTCTTTGATGATATCTTAGTCTTTTCTAAGACAGAAGAAGAGCACAGGGAACATCTTGCTATAGTGTTTCAAGAGCTGAGAAATCATCAGCTCTACGCAAACAGCAAGAAAAGTGAATTCTTCTTGGAAGAAATCCATTATCTGGGGCATATAATATCCAAGAATGGGATAAAAATGGATCCAGCAAAGATCCGTGCCATTCAGGAATGGCCAGAGCTGAAAACTGTGCATGAAGTTCGAAGTTTCCTAGGCCTGTGTTCTTACTACAGAAGGTTTATCAGACATTTTGCTGATATCGCAGCTCCATTACATGACCTTACTGAGAAAAATGCAGCCTTCACATGGGCAATATCACAGAAGAAAGCATTCAATACACTCAAGGAGAAGTTGACTACAGAGCCTATTCTTGTAGTCCCGGATCTTTATCAATCTTTTGATGTTGATTGCGATGCTTGTGGAGAATGTGTTGGGGCTGCATTGCATCAATGGTCATGTAGTAGCCTATGAAAGCAGGAGACTTCGGGATGCAGAAAGATATCTAGGAATCTATGAGAAAGAGTTATTGGCTGTAATTCATGCCATCCATACATGGAAGCACTATCTTTTGGGTGCAGATTTTACTGTTAAGACAGATCACCAAAGTCTGAGATACTTTTTGACTCAGACCAAGCTTTCCGAGAAGCATATGAAATGGGCAAACATGCTGTCAATGTATCATTTTCAGATTGTCCATACCCCAGGAATTCGGAACAGAGTGGCAAATGCCTTGTCCCGAAGACCCCAGGTCAATAATGTGACTATTGCTTATCATCAGGACCTGGAAGGCATGAGGGAGCAATATGCTCCTAATTCAGATTTTGGTGAAATTTTACAGCAAATGCAAGAGGGGCAATCCACCAGTCACTATTCCCTGAAAGATGGGTATCTAATGAAAGATGATTGCCTATGCATCACCCAGGAGATGAGGAAAAAGATTTTGGAGGAATGCCATGCACCTCCCTATGCTGGACACAGAGGAATTACAGCAACAACTCTAGCACTAGAGAGGTATTTCTTTTGGCCAGGGATGCGGAAAGATATACATTAGTTTGTTACTGAATGCCTTACGTGTCAGAAAGTGAGGTATGATAGACGAAAGGCACCTGGCCTACTTATGCCTCTTCCCGTGCCTCAGGCACCATGGGAAAATATTTATTTTTGATTTGTAAAGATCAAAGTCTGGAAATAATGGGATTTGGACTATCATTGATAGATTCAGCAAGCAAGCTCATTTCATTCCGGTTCGCAAAACCATAAAGGCAGATCATATGGCTAAGCTTTTTCATGGTACAGATTTTTAAACATCATGGTATGCCTAAGTCCATTGTTAGTGTTCTGGAGAGCTTTATTTGATAACATGGGGACGAATTTGAATTTTTCTTCTTCTTTTCATCCCCAGACAGATGGTCAAAGTGAAGTAGCAAATTCTAAAGTTTTGGATATGCTGAAATGCTACATGGGTGACCAAAGTTCAGACTAGGAAAAGTACCTACCGTTGGTAGAGTTTGCTTACAATAATACAGTACATACCTCTACAGGGAAAGCCCCTTTTGAGGTCATATATGGGAAAGTGATTTTGCCACCTATATTGAGGACCAAAGATGAAATATTTGCAGCTGATCAGTTTGTGAGAGACCTCTAGACAGCTTACAGCCAAGTCCAGACAGCAATTGAAAGGTCTCAAGAGAAACATAAAAGAGCTGCAGATAAGCATAGAAGACAGTTAGATCTCAAGGAAGGGGATTGGGTACTTTTGAAGTTTGAAAAAGCTAGGCTCCGCAAGTTTAAAGGCAAACAGAAAGTGTATGCAAAGTTATCTCCCAGATACTATGGCCCTTTCAGGGTTACAGGAAGAATAAATGAGGTTGCATACAGATTAGCATTGCCAGAGCATTGGAGGATTCACAATGCATTCCATGTGAGTCTTCTAAAGAAATTCCACGGACCAGAGCCTACAGAACCAGTATCAGAGGATCCACCAGAAGTGGATGAGTTGGAGGAGGTCCTTCAACCAGAGCAGATTGTGTACCATCCTGTGCACAAAGGCCCTCAGGGTAAGGAGTTTTACAGGTATCTTGTAAAATTCAAAAATTATACGGCATTAGATGCCAAGTGGATGGACGAAGACATGTTATCCGACCATCCACAGCTTTTGGATGTTTACAAGGAAGCTTTTCAGTTGAGGTCAACTGAATAGAAGCCGAGGGGATGTCACCACAATGTAAATATCCTAAGTCAAAGTACAGTTGACCATTTATTTGATCATAATTAAAGTGTTTTATATGTGTTAATTATGGTCAAAGAGTTCTTTTAATGGTCAAGGGATTGACTACGGTCAAAGATACTTGACTCTAGTCAAGTAACCTGACTTCGGTCAAGGAGACTTGGTTTATTACCAAGAGGGTTAACTGCGGTTAACCAGAGAACTACAGAGCTGACTACGGTCAGAGAGTGTTGACTTCGGTCAACAAGACTTGGCATGCGCCAAGAGGGTTAACCCCGGTTAACCAAGATGTGCCAACTTCGGTTGGAGAGACTTGGCTATAATTAAGGCGCCTCGACCCTTGGTCAAAGCTCCTTAATTATAATCAAGAGTGTTGACTCCGGTCAACCAGAGAATAAATATATATATTTATATTTGTTTAGGTGTGCACATGTGTTCAGTGGGGACGCCCACCGTGACTAGAATTAGTCCACAGTGTGTTATTTGCATGCAAAGCGCTAACAATTAATGGGTGCCATGGTGATGCGCTTTAATTAATTGTTGCAGGTACTAGGAAGAGTTATTTTTCCTAAGCGCTACGGGAGCCTAACAAGCATCTAGGAGGCGGTTCGTGTGACCAAGTGCTTTGAAGACTCCAAAGTGGCCCTTAGTGGCATGTAATAAGACTTAGTCTAGATTTTAGACAAGTGGCATGTTGCCAATTTGAAATGAGCTTGAAGCTCTTGTAATAAAGGGGATTTTTCACGTTTGGAAGGGGGGGTATCAGATAGCTCTACGCTAAACTTTTGTAACAGCTTCTCTTCAAGTAATAAAATTCCTTCGGGGGGGTCCAGCCCGACATGTTGTCCTAGGCCCTAGTGTCTCTGTAGAGAGAGAGAGAGAGAGAGAGAGAGAGAGAGAGAGAGAGAGAGAGAGAGAGGGGGAGCGCTGAAAAGAAAGTGTACTTGCTGGTTATTACGAAGGAAGTTTCGTTCACAATAATTGCTGTCTCTCAGAACAGCGAGATGGATTGCATTTCCCCCTATGGATAAAACTCAACACCCTCTCAGGGTATTCTATCTTTACTCCTTTTCGATGGAACCATGGTGTACCAAGTACAACATCATGCTGCTTGAGAGGAGAAATTAAGAAGTCCTCCTAATCTATATAACTCTGCACATGGACACGAAGCTTTCCAATCAAAGGAGTAACTTGCACTGGATTCCCATGGAACATTTGATCAGCATAAAGAGCTCTGCCTAGCTCTTCAGTTTTAATCCCTAATCTCAAGGCTAAGTCTTCGGATATGAAATTGTCTGTAGACCCTAGATCAAATAGGATTAATCTGCAAAAGCACTTTTTCCTTTGGGTCTGAGGTACTACCCAAAACATTTGGGAGTGCTCCCACTGCTGTACAAGGTTGCAGTGGCATAAAACCTATAAGAGAGCCCTCGTGAGACAACCATTGTGTGGGTTCGCTTAATTGGTCTTGGTGGTACTTGTGGATTTTTTTGCTCCTTAGAACCCGAAGGCTTCTCCGGGCACTGGGCAGCCATATGCCCCTCTTTCCCACATCTAAAGCATTTCTTATCTCTGCGGAATTCAGCTATTTGTTCAGGAGAGAATGGGGATTGGCCTTCATATGTCTTTGAAAGCTGAGTACCCCTCGGCTTCTGACGCTGAAACCCTTTCTTCTCAACCTTGGGATACTCTTTCTATTCTAATTTTGAAAAATCAGGTTTCTTCCTGTCAGTACCTCTTGCTTGCAAGAATGGCACTGTGGCTGGATCTTGTACCTGCACGAGACTCGCTACTGAAGCTGAATGCATAATGTCTTGGATGTTCTTTGCCCTCAGAGCATTCACCACTGCCTGCATTTTTGAACTGAGACTTGCTCTGTACTTTCATATTTGGGTTCTTTTGGAGATGTTTTTCAAAGGTGCAACCTGCAAATAGGCATCCCAAAACTTTTGATTGTACACCTCCACAGTATCCCCTGCATCCTTATGTAAACTATCCCAATCTTGAAGGACATGATCTCTGAACTGTTTAGGCATGAACTGCTGGTAGAAGGCTTTCTTGAAGCTCTTCCACCTCTTTGGGACTGACCCATCTGTGGTCTGTGCACTCCACCATGCACTAGATGTCCCTGTCAAGTGCAAGCTGACCATTCTCAACTTGGAGGATAAGTTTTATGTACCGAACGCAGCATCAAACTGCCTAATGAACTGCCTGTATGACCATATTGTCCATTATAGGTCATAAACCTCCATCTTTGAATTCCTTGGTCTTGGAAGACTTGCTCTTCCTAGACTTCTTGTGTTTCCTTCTTTTCCTGGATGGTTTATCTGATGAAGAAGAAGAAGATACAGAAGTTGAGCTTGAAGTAGACGGTGAAGGGCTTGGAGATCGGTGATGCTGCCTCTTCTGCTATGAGACCGTGCCCTATGAGATCCCTCTCTCTCGGGCTGTACATGAGAGTGCGCCTTTGGCATTGGCACATCATAAGCTGCATTAGGCATAGTTTCTTCTTGAAACAGATGATGAGCTCTCGGATCCATTCTGAGTTTTTCCATCTCCTGCATACGAATGCGTACCATCTGCTCAAATTCTTGCTGAGTTTGCTCCACACTTCTTTGTCTTGGATGTGCATCCCTATCTTGTGAATCCCATTGGATAGGTGATTGAGCCATTTTCCTACAACTTGTCTGAAATTTGCAAGCTCTCACACACACACTGTGTATGCAACTGATGCACGCAGCCTTTGCTTTTCAAAGATAAAATTACCTCAACAAGCGGTGTCTTGCATTCACAACTTGTGCCAGTGCCGGGCTGTCAACTCAAAGCATAAACTCAAAGCTGTGCCCCCCTTTTCTGGCTACTGCAAATGACTTAAAAAAGCATCTGTTTTTTACCCTTTTTCACTGCTCAAAGGCATGCATATTCTTTTTTTTTCTGCAAATCTCTGATTTTACTGTGTTTCTGCTGCTTTTCTGACAGTAAAAGTCTGACAGGTAGGTGAAAATTGCTGGCAGAAACAGTCTCTGCGAGTGTCCTTTTTTTTTTGGGGATAGTAACTGGATGGATAACCGGCTGGTTACACTAACCAAACTGACTGGTTCTCGTTTGGTTAGTCTGCAACTAGACTAACTGGACTGGTCACAGTCTGGTTACATCAACCAGATTGGTTAAGTTAGGCTAGACTAACTAAACCAGGACTGTGTGGTGATCTCCGTCGCCAAAAATCCGTTAGGCACACTATTCTCTAGTAGAGGTGTATGTACTCCATTCTCTGGTAAAGATGTGTCAAGTCCGTCTCAAACAGCAAAACTTAATGGAGGTTCCCGTCGACCAATGTAGCTCTCCGTCCAAAAATCTTTGCATATGCAGATGGTTCTTTTGGCCTACAAGCACCGTTCGCCTCAAGACTTATTTTGAGCATTCCGTCCGGTGACAAGCGCCATCACGACTTCTTGACTCATGGGTATGGCGCCAACTGGTATTTGTCCAGAGGTAGATAGGGATAGAGGCCTGAGCGTGGCTGTTTCCACAGAGCAGAAGACTTCGATAAAACTTGAAATAGACCAACGCTCCTCCGATTAAACGTCAACGGAACTAGGCGGAAATTTCATCGTCTCTTGGCTCTTGCTTCCGCTTGAATACGGTAATCTGAATTCCAACATAGGACACTTTCTTTCATCACACGCGAGGGATGAGCTCATTACTTCTTTGGGCCATCACTGCTTGAAAAAGCCATGAATTTGACTCTGATACCAATGAAACCTCTAAGCTCTCCCTCTCTCCCTCTCTCCCTCTCTCTACATATGCTACATAGCGGGTCACCCCCAGTTTTAGGAACATTTGTCTATAAGCTTTTTGTACGAGGATTTTGTATTGCTCACGTCCCATAGGCCGATTTTTTGGTCTTCAGAGGACGATAATATATTCTTCTTCTTCTTCTTCTTCTTCTCTACAGATACACTAGGGCCTAGAACAATCGTTGGGATGGACCCCCCCGAAGGTTTTTTAATTCATGAGAGAGAATTGCAGTACACAGTTTAGCGTAGAGCTACTTCTAAAAATCCAAAGCGTGAATCAATTTTTACAAGAGCTTCAAGCTCATTCCAAAATGGCAACATGCCACTTGTCTAAAATCTAGACTAAGTCCTATTACATGCCTCTGAGGGCAATTGCTGGGATCTTTGTAGCACTTGGTCACGCAAGTGGCCTTCGAAATGCTTGCTACACTCCAAATTGCTTGGGTCTTTAGCTCCTCATAGTACCTGTAACAATTAATTAAAGCGCACCACCATGGCACCCATTAATTGTTAGTGCTTTGCATGCAAAAATAATAAACTGTGGACTAATCCTAGTCAACGGTAGGCATCCCCACTGAACACATGTGCACACATAACAAATATATAAATATATTTATTCTCAAGTTGACCGAAGGCAACGCTCTTGATCATGATTAAGGGGCTTTGACCAAGGGTCGAGGTGCCTTAATTATAGTGAAGTCTCTCCAACCGAAGTTGGCACATCTTGGTTAACCGCAGTTAACCTTCTTGGTATAAACCAAGTCTTCCTGACCGAAGTCAGGCTTACTTGACCGAAGCTAAGTATCTTTGACCGTAGTCAATTCTTTGACCAATAGAAGAACTATTTTGACCATAATTAACCTAGATGGAAAATTCTTTGATTATGATCAAATCATGGTCAACTGTACTTTGACTTAGGATATTTACATTGTGGTGACACCTAGTTCATAATTTACTCTGGTTGGGCTGTAGTGACTTTGTAAGGAGGTCGGTTAGGAGGGCTACTACCAGGGATGTATGGTCTTCTGGCTTTTCAGGGGACAACTCCTATGGAAGTGAGTCAAAAAAACATTCCCTAAACTAAAAAAGAAAATCTGGCCGCTGTTTTTCCAGCTTAGAAAAACGAGACTCTCTTCTACTGACTTCTTTTTAGATGCAAGCACTAAGAGGTGCTTTTTCATTACGTTGCCAATGGCAGAAGCAGATACAACAGGGATGAATTCTCCCTTCAATTTAGCATCAAGAACGTGGGTTTTGCCACGGTGAGTGAATGTGATTGTTTTATTCTTTGTATCCAAAACAGCCCCAACACGAAAGTACCAAGGTGTCCCCACTAACACATCACAACCATTCAATGGCATAATATAGAACTCTTCTGTGTCCGTGTAGCTCGGAATATGCATCCGTAGCTTGTCTATCACCGGAGTAGTTGACTAGCTGAGTCTCGGACAAGCCATATCTGCATCACACAAAAGGACCCATCTCTTTTGCCCGTATTCCCAACTTTCCAGCCAGCTCTAGAGAGATGAAGTTGGCCTTGGCTCCCGGATCGAAAAACATCAGAGCAGTCTAGTCTCTTATCTTGCCCCATGCCCGGCATAACTCTGTAGCATCTGTATTCTGAACAGGCCCAATCAAGTCTGACAAAAGATCACTAGCAGTGGGCTTGGGATTTTTATTCTTCTGATCAGTCCTCTTTTCCTCCTTGTGCTCACCCTACTCAGTAGGGGGGAGCTTCCGCTTCTTGTGTGGGCATTCAAAGCCCTATGGCCTTCCTCCTTGCAAATATAACACTTGTTGGCATCATAAAGAATTTGCTTTTCCTCATTTGACATACGGGTCGATACTCACCTCTGTCTTGCATCAAAATTTGCCTTCATGGGCTGCGAAAACTTTCTGAACTTCTTAGGGGATTCCATCTTGCTGTCCTTTGACCTTGATGTCTCATGTGAGCTTCCCTTGAACCCAGAAACTTTCCCTTGCACTAGTGCATAAGTGGTAGTGGCATTCTCAACCAACTGGGACATCTTGGGGACCCTTGTCTTCGTGCAATAGTCCCGAATCTCCTTTGGCAACCTGCAGCAATACCTTTCAATTTGCTCCGACAGCGGTACATGGCTGTAAGACAGGGCTTCCCAAAACTTCTTATTGTAGTTCTCCAAATTTCTGTGATTTGCAGCATCTAATTTGTACCAGGTGGTCATGATATCTACCTCGAAAGTGGTAGTGAGCCATGTTGCTGAGAAGATCTACTTGAATTCGACCCAAGTGATAGGTGCTCTACCTTGCAAGAGGACATTGGTCCACCATTGGAGCGCATTGCCCTTCAAAAAGGTGGCCGTCTTTCGGACTTTGGAAAATTCTATTAAGTGTTCACCTGAGTAGGCAGCATCAAACTATTGCACGAATGTCAAAGCATTCAATTTGTCCTACATCCCATTGAAGGTCTCAAACTTAACAGTTGCCCCTCCCTCCTTGTAATCTTTCAATTTGCCTTTAGGGGTGAGATTGTCATAAACGGGGAGCTGTAAAAATGGTGGGGGCATCACTGCTCCCACATTTTGAACCATTCCACCCATACCCATGGTGGGGTTTTGTTAGAATTATAGATATAATTCAGTAGTGACCAATGTAATTTAATAAGCTAGTTAGGTACACTTTTCCCTCTTTAAGAGGTTTTTCGCCCTAACCGCAGTTAGTTCACTAACTATGGTAAGTGACTACTAAGGTTTTGTCACTAGGACAAAACCTTGCTCTCTCTCTCTCCCCAAACTCTCACATTTGGTATGATCCTGCTCCCTACTCCTTCCTCGTTGAGTTCTTGCCTTCAGTTCAAGCTCCTTGTGCCCGTACAGCCCACGCCCCTGCTGCCGCTCTTACTGCTACATCCCATCCGTACCTGCTCGAAGCAACCAATAGACTGTCCGTACAGTCCGTACGACTGTACGGAATTCGTACATGCCGTACCGTCATGCATCAATGCGAATACAGCGTCGTACAACTGCGCCGTACATTCGTACAAGCGACAACAGTCTGCAGCTCCATTCCGTACAACCGATCTTCTGCTGTACAACCCGTCGCCTGACTGTACGAACGGTTCGCCGTAAAGTTCCGTACGGTTTATGTCGCCATCCGTACACCTGCGTCGTCAGTCCATCAGGCGTCCATATTGGTCCGTACAACCTTCCGTACTGTTCCGTACAACCTTCGTGCAACCCATCCGTACAGGTATTGTACCTACAATCCGTACTTTGATTGTACCTTGCCGTACAAGTTGTACCTACGCACAAGCTATACCTTGCAGGTGATCTTAGGCAGGCACATCTTGCAGACAGCCATTGTTTGGCTCAGTTTTTTGGAAGAATTGGGGCATCCTGTTTGTTGCAGACATTGCAATCAATTTGTAGCTGTTGAAGAAATTTGGGGCTGCAGTTAGAGCAAACATTGCAGATTTGGTCTGAAATTTGGGGCTTTCTGCTGAAATTGCAGAATTTGGGGCTTTCTGAGCTTTTGCCCCTATCTGGTTGCGATTTCAAGCTCGAAATTTGGGGCTTTTGATTCTGCAGTACAAATTCTTGAAGAAATTTGGGGATTTTGTAATTACACTGCAATTTCGCAGTGAAATTTGGGGCTTTTGCAGACAGAGCGCAATTCTTGCAACATTTGGGGCTTTTGATCAATTTGCCCCTTTCCGGTTGCAATTTCGGGCCTATTTTGAGGCTTTCGTGTTGGGAGAGCAATTTTGGAGTTTTCAATTCATACTGCCTTTCTTGAAGTGTTTTGCAGCACTTTTGGCAGATTCTGGAGAGTTTTTGATGCTTGGACAGATTTCTGACAGTGCAAGTGCAGAAATCTGAGTTGCATTTACAGCCAGTGCTTGGCTGTGTTTTTTTAAAAGGTGTGCATTTCATTCCCAGTAAAGGAATTCAGTTTGGTATCTGCTTAAATCTCTTTCTCACATATGGCCCAGCAAAATCAGAATGACTTCCAGTTCAATGGTCTTTCACAAAAAGACAAGTTGGATGGTACCAACTACTCCCTCTGGAGTTTTATGTTATGCAATATTCTGATTTCTCGCAATTTATGGGATTATGTTAATGGGGGTGAGATCCGACCAGCAGGTATGGCACCTAATACCCCTCCTCAGCAAGGAGGTGGAAGAGGTCGTGCACAGGGTGCAGCTGTAGAACAAGTTGTTGGTGCAGCTATAGCCACTACTCCAGAGCAGAAGAGATAGGATTCACGGGATGCCTTACCTTTGTTATGCATCTCTCTTTCACTGAAAAGATTTATCATTCCACATATCTGGTCGTGTAAGACCTCGAAGGCAGCGTGGGATATTTTAGAAAGCATGTATGCAGCCTGGAATGATGCAAGGGTATCTTTCTTGCAAAGAGAGTTAAGTAATACACATATGGAAGAGGGTGACTCCATGTCAGTCCACCTCACAAAGCTACAGGATCTCAGAGAGCAATTATTGAACATAGATGAGATTATTCCTGATTCAGAGATGATTACTACCACTCTGAATTCTCTTCCTGAGTCTTATCTCAGCTTTCATACCTCGCTGAACTTATCATTGAGGGGGGGTGCAAATCCTCTCACTTTTCATGAGTTGATAGGACTTCTGCTTCAGGAAGAGCAGACCAGGAAAAACTTGGCTTCACGTGCAGGTGAACAAGCTATGCTCTCAAAGTTTAAGTCAATAACAAAGGGACAGGCAAAGACATAAGTAAATCAGCCTTCTAGTGGGTCAGGACACAGGACAGCCTCTCACTTTTCATGAGTTGATAGGACTTCTGCTTCAGGAAGAGCAGACCAGGAAAAACTTGGCTTCACGTGCAGGTGAACAAGCTATGATCTCAACGTTTAAGTCAAAAACAAAGGGACAGGCAAAGACATCAGTAAATCAGCCTTCTAGTGGGTCAGGACAGCCTTCACAAAAGGCTAAAAATGATGCAAGTAAGCCCAAGAAGAAGGGTTTTTGTCATTACTGCAAAAAGCCAGGTCATCACATTGCAGAATGCAAGAAAAGGCTTGCAAAAGAGAAGAAAAACAGCTCCGGCATGGCTGTTTTAGATTCAGCTCCTCATGCATCTGACAATGGGGATGCTACAGCCAACTTTGTTGGACAGGATTATGCCTTTTTATCTTGCATTTCAAATTCTAGGCTGGCTGCTCCAGATGCTCGGGATAATACAGCCACTTGTAATGATGATACATATGCATTTTTGACTTGCAGTTATGACTCTTCTACGAATGCATCTGCTTTCAATGTCAATGAAACACTGAACACTTGGTATTTTGACAGCGGTGCATCCAAGCATATCACTTCTAGAAAATGTCTTTTTACTTCCTTGCATCCACCTCCTGTTGGTAAGAAAGTCACTTGTGCCAATAACTCATCATATTCAGTACGTGGCACAGGAGATGTTGAGCTTACTGCCATTGATGGCTCAGTTTTCAGACTTTCAGATGTCTTATATGTGCCTGGTATCACCAAGAATCTTCTTTCAGTGTCCACTCTTAGCAGAGCTGGATTTCAGGTCATCTTTGTGGATGACAAATGTGCTGTCCGAGACAGGGAAGATGATTATGCCTTAAGATTATCTCGTACTCTGCTGCGTGGGCTTTTTCAGCTTGATCTTTTTGAGAAAAGAGCAGCCCATGCTCTTGCTGCCATGCAGAATGCAGAATTATGGCATGCCCGATATGGCCACATGCATTACAACAGCTTGATGACACTTCAAAAGCACTCTATGGTTGATGCATTGCCACCTCTTGAGATACCTCCTCCACATGCCTGTGAAGGGTGCATTTTAGGCAAGATGCATAGATTCCCCTTCAAAAAGGATGGTTCAGTTAAAGCTGTCCGCAAATTATAGCTTATACACAGTGATGTCTGTGGTCCCATGAGGACTCCATCATTGGGTGGTTATCTCTACTTTGTTACCTTTATTGATGATTACTCCAATTTCACTTGGGTCTTTGGGCTGAAGCGCAAATCAGAAGTGTTCATGGTGTTTAAACACTTTTCAGCCATGGTTGAAAATGAAACCGGACTCAAGATACAGACATTGCGCACAGAAAGAGGTGGGGAATACTTGTCTGCAGATTTTGATGCTTTTTTGAAAGGCAAGGGTATTGTGCATCAGCTCACAGTGAGGCTAACCCCTCAACAAAATGGCAAAGCTGAGAGGAAAAATAGAACTCTTATGGAGATGGACAGATGTATGTTGAAAAGCAAACACATGCCTCACAAATTCTGGCTTGAAGGTCTGATGTGTGCCAATTACATTTTAAATCGGGCTCCCACTAAGGCTTTAAAAACAAAAACTCCCTATGAGGTCTGGAATGGGAGAAAGCCCTCGGTGGATCGTTTCCGAGTCTTTGGATGCCTTGCTTATGCTCATGTGCCAGTTGAATTTAGGCACAAGTTGTCAGATAAGGCAATTAAGTGCATATTTGTTGGGTACAGTGCAGAAAGCAAGGGGTACCGTCTCTACAATCCTGCTACACCCAAGATCATTGTCAGTAGAGATGTGATATTTGCAGAAAATTCAGCTCACACTCAGGCTGAATTTCAAATGCCTTCTTCTTCGGAGGATGTCTTTGAGGGGTTGCTACCCATTGCCTTGGGTTCCCCTGCTGACATTTCTGATGCAAATCAGAATTTACAGCCACCTCCTGATGCTTTAGTTCCGCCACAGGATGTCTTGCCACCTCCACAGGCAGTGGAACAGGTGGTGCAGCAAGAAATTGCAGACATACATGCAGCAAAAACAGTCCCAAACTGGCTGTTACAGACTCTCAGGGAGAGTAAAATTGATGCTCCATTACCTGGCAGGACTCGCAGTGCAGCAAGGCACATGGAAGGTGCTAATTCAGTGGAATAAGCATATGCAAGTACTCTTCTTGATGAGGAGGAGCCTGCCACATTCGAAGAAGCAAAGGACAATGTGGATTAAATGAATGCCATGCATGATGAGTTGTAGTCCATTGAAAAAAATCAGACTTGGGATGTTGTAGACTTGCCACCAGGTAAACATGCCATTGGCACACGATGGGTTTTCAAGGTCAAACGGAAGCCAGATGGCTCCATTGACAGATACAAGGCAAGGCTGGTTGCTAAAGGCTATGCTCAGAAAAAGGGCATAGATTATGAGGAGACATTTGCTCTTACATCCCGGATGACCACCATTCGATCAGTTATTGCAATGGCTGCACATTTTGAGTGGAATGTTTATCAGTTGGATATAAAAAGAGCCTTCTTAAATGGAGACTTGCTGGAAGAGGTGTATGTCAAATAACCTCCAGGCTTTGAAATTACAGCAAATGCACTTCAAGTATGCAAGCTAAACAAAGCTTTGTATGGGCTGAAACAGGCCCCTCGTGCATGGTATGCCAAGATTCATGCCTTTTTAACTAGCAAGGGGCTGCACAATAGTCCTACCGAGGGCACCCTCTACATCAAGATGGATGGGGGGGAAATTTTAGTCATCCTTCTTTATGTTGATGACTTACTGCTCACAGGGTCCAATGAAGATAAAATTGCAGATTTCAAAGCTGATTTGCACACCACCTTTGACATGTCAGATTTGGGGCTGCTTCACTTTTATTTGGGGATCCAGTTCTCTCAAGAGAGACATGGCACTGTTATGTCTCAGTCCAAGTATGTGCAGAAACTCTTGGACACCAAACGGGCAAAGGATGGCAGTTTGATGCTACTCATCCTATATGTGGATGACATGCTTATTGCCAGTAAATCTCAGCATGAGATTAGTGCTTTGAAGAAACAACTGCATAAGTCTTTTGACATGAAAGACTTGGGTGATGCAAATCATATTCTTGGCATGCGGATTACTCGTGACAGGTCCAAGGGACTTTTGTTTCTGTCACAGAAAGAGTACATTGACAAAGTACTGCAGAGGTTTAAAATGGAGGGGGGGAAGTCTATTAGTACCCCGTTGCCTCCACATTTAAAACTCAGCAGTAAGGACAGCCCCAGATCAGATGTTGATAAGGCTGAAATGGCCAAGGTTCCGTATGCATCTGCAGTTGGATCTTTGATGTATGCCATGGTTGCCACTCGTCCGGATATTGCTTTTGTGGTGGGAGTCATCAGCAGGTATATGGCAAATCCAGGCAAGAGGCACTGGGAAGCAGTGAAAGGTGTAAGCAGTGAAAGGTGTCTTGAGGTATCTCAAGGGTACCAAAGACTTGTGCGTATGCTATGGTAGGCAGGATGCATTGGTGCATGGTTTTACAGATTCAGACTATGCAGGGAATGCAGATAACCGGAAGTCTACTACCGGTTATATTTTCACATTTGCAGGAGGTGCTATATCATGGGTGTCTCGGTTGCAGAAATGCGTTGCACTGTCAACTACTGAAGCTGAATATGTTGCAGCCACTGAGGCTTGCAAGGAAGCAATATGGCTTACTCGGCTGGTGGGAGATTTGGGCATTACAGGAGATATGCCAGTTTTGCATTGTGATAGTCAGAGTGCTATCATGTTGGCAAAGAATACGGTCTTTCATCAGAAGACCAAGCACATAGAAGTGAAATATCATTTCATCAGAGAGGTACTGGAAGACAAGCGACTTGAGCTTGTGAAAGTGCATACTGATGATAATCCTGCAGATTTGCTCACTAAGAGCTTGCCTACAGAGCGGTTTGCACATTGCCCCCACATCATGGGATTAGGATGAGACCATTCTTATTATATGGTCTTGTATACAGTAACTGTATATTGCTATAATTTTTATTCTTTTCTCCCCTTTAGGCACATTGGCCTTTAGGTGGGAGGTTGTTGGGGTAAAGGCACATTGCCAACCCTTCATTAAAGATAGGACACCTATGACTGTCTTAAGACAGTCATAGGGTAAAACCTAATCCTAATAAAACTAAAGAGTTTTGTGGTGTGGCTCATCACTTCACACCCGCACACCTTGAGTCTTCTCTCTCTCTCACTCTCTCCCTCTTGCTCTCATTTCCCCATCAGGCCCTTCAACTCAGGCATCCACTTCTGAACAAACCCTCATTCAGGCATCCAAACCACTAGCAAACTAAGCTCAAGGCAACCTCGAGGCCATCACATGCGTCCACACTGTCCTTAGGACTACCACAGGAACACCCTTGCCTCTAGGTGCTTGTTAGAACCTGTAGAGTCCTAAAAGGACTGCAAACAACACACACGTACTGCAAAAAGCTCCAAAGCAAGAATGCCCCAAAATAATTGCTGCCTCGGAATCCTGTGCTTGAGTCCTCCTAAGAGAGCATGCCAAAAGCAGTAGGGAAAGCTCCTCTTGCGGCCTACAATAGTCTAGAACAGCTCCAAAAGCCACCATGCAGCTAGAAACACGTGTAGAAAGGTCCAAAACAACAAAAGACAACCTCGGGCACCTGCTGGAGGCAGCCGTACACGTCCGTACCGATTCCATACACTCGTACAGATGTCGGAATGGAAATTTTCAAAAAGTTGAAAAATGGCTTCTGACACTAACTAGAAGTGTGTATTAAGCCTTGGAACAATTGAAACGGGCTTAAAACAGCTGAAAACAGGCTTGAAACATCTGAAACAACTCAAAACACAAGAACAACTGAAAACGTCCAGCAGAGTCTTCGCCTTCTCCCAAGCGTGGAAGATGCTTCTAGGAGAGTGAGGGAGGGAGATGGTAGGTGGAGGGGAGCACATGCCTTTGCATGCATGCAACTTGGCCCTTCATTAAAGTCCTAAGCACCATACCAAGGACAACGTTGGTTGTCCTTGGGCCCAACTTTTAGACCCCCCTTTAAAGCCTTTTCCTTGCCCCTGGGACCTAGTGGTGCACCTAGACTTCGCCCTAGGAGCTTCTAGGAAGTGTGCACTTCCTCTAGCCAATCCTTCACAGCCAAACCATTACTACACTTAACCATAGTTAACCCCGGGTTAAGCGAGGTTGAGTTACAAAGATACTTTACATCACTTTTCACGTCCCCATGACAGCTATAGACATTTTCTGTTGTGGCATGTTTTGCATTTGAACCCTTCTAGAACAGTGAGCCAATTTTTTCCTGATAAGTGCTTCAATTTTATGCTATGTATGTACATGACAACATAAGCATGTATGTACCTAGAGATATTCATGAAAATATCCATGTATAATCACACTACACATACATGAACACATCATGTACACATCACAGTCATAAACATGACTAATATATTTCTTTGCATGCACGCACTGTAAGTTTACATGAGCATCATTCAATAATATAACCTAGCCTTCTTGCATTTTCTCCCTAATGGAATGACTCTGTGTATATATATGCTCTATCTTCAGTCGCATTGACTTGAAGAGTGGTTACCATCAGATACGAATCATGCTCGAAGATGTACATAAGACTGCCTTCAAGACCACTTTTGGGCTTTATGAGTTTCTTGTCATGCCATTTGGTTTGACTAATGCTCCTGCTAACTTCAATCGCATGATGGATCGCATTTTTAGAGAGCACAGGAAGTTTGTGGGTACATTCTTTGATGACATTAATTACTGGGAACTCGAAAGATGAAGAGGAGCATAGGCAACACTTGGCAGTTGTATTTGCAGAACTTGGAAACACAAGCTGCTGGTCAACACAAAAAAAAGTTCTTCATGCTAGAGATACATGTCTTGGGACACATCATCTCACGAGATGGAGTGAGGATGGACCCTGCCAAGATAGAGGCAATCAAGAATTGGCCTCCATACGAAAGAGGCTATGGGAAAGGCTGTCTAATGCATCATGCTCCAAGGGGAAAGCTGTAATAAGGAGTGACATAGGGATTAAACAAGGCTGCCCCCTATCACCAACATTATTCGTTCTTTTTATCGATGAATTGGAAGAGTGGATGAGAATACACAGCAAAGAAGGTGTTCAGATTGCAGGGTACGCTTTGTTAATGTGTATCTATGCAGATGATGTGGCATTCTTTGCGAAGAACAAGGAGAGCCTGCAAGCACATCTGGATGCACTAAGAGAGTTTTGCAAACACTCGGGAATGTAGGTTAATATAGACAAGTCGAAGGTAATGGTCATCGGGACACGTAACAAACAAGTGGATGTCACATTTGGAGGGGAGTCCCTGGAAGTAATCAATTTGTATAAATATCTAGGGCTGGATTTCACCACCAACTACAAACAAAATGCATGTGTGGAAAGGAGGATTTTGGGAGGTCTAAAAGCCCTATATAGCTTCCAAAATAAATGTAGGAAGTCGCACCTGTGGAATTGGGAAATGAGAAAGTTTCTGTACACCATGCTTGTGCAGACTAAATCCTTTAGGGATGACCCGCTTGGGCACCTGGGCCTGTCCAAGATTCACTGGGAAAGAATAGAAACTCTACATAAACGATTCTTAATAGGGGAGTTAGGGATTAGGGCACAAACACCCTACCCCATCATGCTGGCCGAAACAGGTATGATAGCTCTAGAAGGGGAAGCATTGTGTGAATTCATGGCTTACTTGAGAAGACGGACGCCGACAGGATACCACGCAAAGTGATGGAAGCTACACAAATCACAAGTTGGTATAGAGAGGGGTTGAAGTGGATGGAATCATGGGCTATAACAACCACGGATATACCAGAAGATGCATGTGGAATAAGAGAACCCAGGAACAAAAATGCAGTTTTATAAGCAAGAAGTTAACTCAATGGACAGCTATGGAATGCAAAAATATCTCAGGGAAGACATATCAACGTTTAAAAGACATCTAATCTGCAAAATCAGAACTAGTTCACATGATGTCGAGGTAGAGAGGAGCAGATGGGCAAGACCCAAGGTCCCCAGAGAGAAAACAATCTGCAAAATCTGCCCCACACAAGAGGTAGAAAACGAGCAGCATGTACTCATGAGATGTAGAGCATACGCGCACATCAGAGAAGGATATGGGGGAAGCAGAGATCTAAAAAATCTGCTGGAACAGTCAGCCAAAACGCTAGGAAGCTACCTAAAAGAGATTTGGGAACACTGCAACAAGGTATTGGTTCTAGCTCACAAGCTAGCCCAACAAGTACTCACTACATGACAAGTCTGTAAGATTTTTCTCTCACTGGATGTAAGGGATCACAATTAGTTAATAGTGATCGCCAGTCCCATAGATCCTGAAGGGTCTCACGTGGACTTTAACACAATCCTATCATATCATCTCTCTCTCTCTCTCTCTCTCTCTCTCTCTCTCTCTCTCTCTCTCCTCAACCCCCGTTTTCTCTCTTTCTCCTACCCCTTCTTCTTCTTGCTCCCCCTCATCCTCTCTCCCTTCTGCTCATCTATCCCGATTCCCCCTTCTCTAATCTGGCCCTATCCCCTTTTCTATAGAGTGTCAAGCTGAGCCCCCAAAGTTTCATACCCCAAAAGATGATCTAAGGGGATCAAGCGCCTCAGGACCTTCTGCATCATGTCTTCCAACTAATGTGCCAACACCTTATGCGCATTATTTAAATAGCAAGGAGTATGCTATCAAATGAGAAAGACAAAAAATTAATTTCTTAAAGGCCTTTTAACATTTTTTTCTTTAATAATATGACCTTTTATAAGAATGCACAATTTTTAAAGATATGACACACACCTTGTGCTTCATGTTCCATACTCCATCCCTTGGCATCTCATCCATTGAACGATAAGAAATCTATAACAAGGATGTGCCACAAAGAAACAAAATGATATGATATGCATGCAATATTATTATTTGATACACAATTACTGAATTAAAATAAACAAATTGAAAGTTAGAGAAAAAATCACACTCACTCTTGGAGCTGGTAATATACGTGCCGGTATCTCAGTCAAAAGCCTATTTACCATTACTCCAAATTCTTTAGTGATTTCTCGACTATTCTCGATCAATCCACTAGCAATCTATAACATTTAGAGGCCAAATTGCACGATTCAAAAATAATAGTGTTAAGTCTCTCTCTCTCTCTTTCTCTCTCTCTCTCTCTCTCTCTCTCTCTCTCTCTCTCTCTCTATCTATCTATACATATATGTATATATCTATATACATATGTACATATATATATATATATATATATACATATATATACACACACATATACATACATACATACATACATACATACATACATACATATATATATATATATATACCTTGCTGCTCTTTTGCCTTTTCTTGTTGTGCATCCCACTACCTCGTTGTGCCGCTTGTTGCTTCACCTGGCTGCCTTCCTATGCCCCCCTCCACCCTTGTTGTCATGCATGTATTGGTGCCTACTGTCGTGGCATCCTAGACTGAGTCGCAACCCTTGATAGGCTTCTTGTTGTGGCACCTCTGGTTGGGTCCTTAGGTTCTTCCTGCTTGGTCTGCCCCGCCTAGGACCCCTTTGGCTCACTGGTCCTCAAAGCTGCTGTTGAGAGCAACCACAAGCTGATATACGACCTGCCCATTGAAGCTACAGATTGTGTGACAAGGGGCTTTGACCACAGGTAAGCTCGAACCTGACTACCAAGGGCTGTATGACTGTGTGTGGAAGCTCGTACTTCAAGAAGCTGCTCAAAATAAAAGAAATAGACATCCTGGCCGCTTCTCTTCACCTCCGAACCTTCATCTGAATGCTGGACAATCCGTGGTAGCCCTCTTCAGCCCACTAAGTCATTGTATCATCTCCACTCATGTAATGAAAGGTAGGAAGGGATGCACACCTTCTCCCCGTCCATAGATTTTCAGCAAAAAGAATCTTTCAATCAAGAAAAAGAAGAAGGAAGGCAGCAGTAGTAGGAGGAGGAGAGAATGGCAAAAGAGGATAAGGAGAAAGAGAGACTTAAAGAGGAGAAGAAGCAGAAAAAACAACTCATGATTGAGAATGTGAATAAATGCAGCAACGGAAGTGGCCTACAGGTTGACAGCACCACCACACAGAAGCAACCAACAAAGCCTCTGTTCAAACAGCTTCAAATCCCACACTAGCCTCTGCATCAGCCTCTACATCACCATCATCATCATCCTCAGGATCACCTTCGCCATCTTCTGCACCATCTTTAGAGGTGACAGCACACACTATCCCTGGGTGTGGCAATGTCAGGGGCAGCACCAGATTTTGTAGCAGCATGATCACCATCAGTGTTTGGATCAGGGGGAGCTCCTCTTAGCCCAACCCACTATAACCCTCCTCCATAGTATACCTCAACTCTATCACACTCAGCCACCTTTCCCCACCTCAATTGGTCCCATCATGCCCACATTCCAATTCCGCCCCACTAGTCTCCACTCCCGCCCCGCATCATCTAGTCCCCATTCACACCACATCCCTACACACTTCATGGTCACACGATCCCATCAGACTCCTGGGATCATGCCCTCCTAGAGATACACTCCCTCCACACACAGGTGGTGGAGTAGGCCGTCTCATCCACAGCTTGAGCCAGGAGATATCACAACTTTGGACGGAGATGGCATCCATGGTGACAGCCCCACGCAGTGGACAGTGGTAGAGGCCGTTGAGGCACAAATAGCAACCATGCAGTCAACCAGTGCAGAGACTACCAAATAGGCAGATGTTGCAAAACGGGAGCCTACAAAGGCCACCATTTGGCCACCATTATAAAGCAGAAGCAGAGGGCCAACAAGGCTCTCAATGTCAGAGTACATGCCGTTTCTCACATAGCTACAACCCCCATGGATGATGCGATAGGCTTCGTGACTTCCACCCTTCGGGTTTAGGAGCATCGGATTGAGGGAGGCTAGCACATTGGCCTGGACCACAAATGAGAGCAGCCTCTCATCATTCGCTTCAAAGACACCCAAGCCCACCTCGCGGCATTGTGCAGATGCTCAGTCTTACATACCACCTAGAGATCTACTTAGATGAGGATCTTACAGCCATTCGAGTGAAGGAGAGGAAGGGAAGTGGGAAGTAGTTTGAGAGGGGCGGCTCTTGATAGGTGCCCGTTGTTTGGAGAAGGGAACTCCTGGTAGTGACCTTTGGTCTGGCCAAAAGGGCTCTATGGCAGCACCCTCCAATCCCACAGCCGTTAAGGTCCTTCGTTCTCCAACTAACAAGCAACACGTACAGCAAACAGTTCAGTCCCTCCAGGACAAGGCAATCGTGGGCAGAATTGCAGGCCTCACACCCGCAAGGAGACAGGTGTGAGAGTGGATCCAGGCGATCTTGGCACTAGATGGCAACCACATTTATGAAGTCACCATCTACGAAAGAGGCGAGCTGCCCCGCTACAGCATTGACACTTGTGGAGTAGAGTCCCATCCTCCTTGGCCCGCATTTGGTGCTTCCCTTCGTACCATGGCTTTACAGTGGAGGACATGGACATGACACACCATGTTCCCCGTTTTCTGGTTACGCTTCACTTCTCGAGGCTCCCAAAGGAATATAGAGCCATCCTCCCCTCCATTGGTTGAGCATTTGGCACTGTGCTGGAGTCTCCGCCAGATTCGGCTGCATCAATAGAATCAGACTGGTGGTTGAGAGCCAAGAGTCCCTCTTAGAGCTTGGATCCTCCTAGAGACCCTTGAAGGGGGTACACTTCGCCAGTAGGTGGAGATTTCTCGCTTACCAGGCCAGTGTCTTTGTTGCTGTGACAGATGGGTCACCTAGCCAGAGATTGCCCCTGCAGTCGAGCTCCTCCCCCCCACCCTCGCAGAGCAGGCAGAGTTAGCAGGCTAGAGCCCGGCACCCCCCCAGATAGGAGCAGCAGGAGTCTTAAACCCCCTGGGTACCCCTTCAGAAGGGGATTGGACCCTAGTTAAAAAGAAAAAGAAACCAAGCAAACAAGCTCGAAAGCGCCGCAGGCAAAAGGCAAGCAGCAAAGAGAGAGAGAGAGAGAGAGAGAGAGAGAGAGAGAGAGAGAGTATTTCGAGACGCACCAAAGGAGGAGCAGTAGCAGGAGCCCATACGTGGAGACCCACCCTCGAGCGGCAGGGGCCACTACTCAGCCAGGTGATCCTCCCATGATGGAGGTACATCGTCCACATTCACCCTTGTATCAGTAGCGAGCTCCAAGAGCTCCTGATGCTGCGATGGCGGAAGCTGCGGACGTTAGCTTGACAGCGGTTGAGGAGGAGCGGATTCAAAGCCTCCAACGAGCCTGATCACCAGGGGACGCCTACGGTCGCCCCTACTCCCCCCGCCCCTCTCCCCCCTAGATGCCTCCTCTCAACTCCACCCCCTTCCTCTTGGGTTTCCCCCGCCCCCCCCCCCTCGCCCCTCTTGCTATGGTCATCCTCACCACCTGTCCCCCTCCCGCCGCTCACGGACAGTGGCTCCATACTTTTATGATAAGGGTGAGCTTATCCCACAACGAGCAGTTTGGATGGGATTTAAGATGGGAGAGTCCAAGATTGGGATCCTGAACGTGTATACTCATTGTGTAGACCGCACCGGCTGGCCTTCTAGAGGACGCTGTCAGAGTGTCTTCCGGATGTAGACTCCTAGATTGTTGGACGGACTTTAACAACGTGGAGTTTGAGGAGGACAAGCAGGACGGTGCCTCCTTCTCTGAGATGCCAGCAGCAAAGCAGGGCACCTGGAAGTTCATCTTCACGACGATTAGTGGTAGAGACCCGTGGTGAGAGCAATAGTTCAGCAGGATACCTAACACGCTCCTCTTCTCTTTTAGGTAGAGGAGACATGATGGACTACTTAAGAGGCTACACCACTTCTCCGTTGGGGACTGGGCACTACACAGAGGCGGCTCCACCAGCATTAGGAAAAAAGGGAGCTCATTTTGGGGCCTTTTAGAAGAGAGAGAAAATAGGCTCTCAACCAATCAGGAGTGGGCCAACGTAACGTTGAAAATTCAACAAAAGAAGATGAAAATAAGAAAAAGAAATAGTACTATATGTTCGTAGAAGCATGTCACATTAATGAGGTGATCTAATTTGAATCTTTTAAAAATTTATTTTCTGTGCAGAATTTGGTGATTCTGACACCGCAGACGCGTCCGGAATGGCCCAAAACCCCAAAAACGGCACTGGAAACGCTGGAATCGGACATCCGGAGGCCCGGAAACGGCCAAAAAAGGCCGAAAAGTGGGATTTGCAGCAAAACGCGATCTGGCACCTTTGGAAATTTCAAAAGGTGCCAGATCGCGTTTTGCTGCAAATCCCACTTTTCGGCCTTTTTTGGCCGTTTCCGGGCCTCCGGATGTCCGATTCCAGCGTTTCCAGTGTCGTTTTTGAGGTTTTGGGCCGTTCCGGACGCGTCTGCGGTGTCAGAATCACCAAATTCTGCACAGAAAAGTGTTGCTCTTATATGAACATTGAATGTAAAGCATGTGAAACAATATATTTATTCCTTTTCACACTGACATTTTTCACGCAAGTATCCATATTTTCTTGCTTTTGTAGAGAGAGAAAAGAGAAAATAGTGAATTTCTTACAGGGCCCCAAAATGAGCTCCCTTTTTTCCTAATGGATTCTGGTAGGCACCATGTCAGACCACTCTCCAGCAGTACTCCACTTAGAGCAGCCTTGCCGAGGTCTTCCCCAAAAGGGGGTCCGCATTCCAGAGGACCTCCTATAGGATGGGGAGATTCAGCAAGTCATGGAAGAGATTTGACAGTAGTCAGAGAAAGCACCTTAGGAGGGCTGGGCTTCGTGGGTGGCCAACGCGATCCAGAGGAGCAGTGAGGAGTTACAGCAGACGAAGGAGGGCTCTTCAGAAGCACGAGAGAGCCAGAGTTCAGCAGGATATCTAGCAGCCTCCTCTTCTCTTTCGGACAGAGGAGACATGATGGACTACTTTAGAGGCTACACCACTTCTACATTGGGGACTGGGCATTGCACAGAGGCGGGATTTTGGCAGGCACCACGATGTCAGACCACTCTCCAGTAGTACTCCATTTAAGGCAGCCCCGCCGAGGTGTCTTCCCCAAAAGGGGGTCCGCATTCTAGAGGACCTCCTGCAGGACGGGGAGATTCAACAGATCAAGGCAGAGATTTGGCAGTAGTCAGAGACGACACCTTAGGAGGGCTAGGCTTCGTGAGTGGCCGACGCGATCTAGAGAAGCAGTGAGGAGTTACAGAAGACGGAGGAGGTCTCTTCAGGAGCACGAGCGAGCACTGCGGAGAGACCTCACCTCCATAGAGAGGCTCAAGGAGCAGGACCCACGATCCCAGTGGCTTAGTGGCAGGTTTGAGAGCGTGTGCCTTGAGATTTAGGAGGGTTTCAAGACAGAGAGATTCAACAGGCTGAGTTCTCTCACTCCTCCCGGGCCCAATGGGTACAGTAGGGGGACCGGATGACAAAGCAGTTCTTTTAGACCATTGGGCCCCGATCGGCAGGCACGCAGTTGCAGCGTCTACGGGATCCCCAAGGCATTATGCACACTGATCCGCAGGAGATTTAGATTTGACCATAGGTTTTTATAGCTAGCTCTTTCTGACAGAGAGGATGACTCCAGCTTGACTTATGGCCCATTAGTTAGTTTGGGATCACGTTCCGACGGTAGGAGGAGCCTTTCACGGATGAGGAGCTTTGGAAAGCCCTCAAGGCTCTCTCGACCCAGAAGTATTCTAACAAGGATGGCTTGACTCCGGCCTTCTTCCGGAACTTCTGGGAGATCATCTCCACTCTTTCTGCGTAGCCTACTGGGAGATCTTCGACACGGGCTCCCTTCCTCAGGCCCTGAGCAAGGGGTGGATTTGTTTGATCCCAAAAGGGGGAGATAGGGCAGACATCCGAGGCAGTGGAGACAGATCACTTTGCTTGATATTCCATACAAGATCCTCGCCAAGGTCTTGAGTTTGCAGTTACGGCCCCAGCTTACTGACATCATCCACGACACACAGACCGGGATCGTTCGAGAGCGCACCATCTTGGACAACATCTTCACATTCTAGGAGGCACTGGATTGGTCCAAGGAGTCGTCATATCCGTTGGCCGTCCTCTTGGATTTTAAGAAGGCTTACCACAAGGTGAAGTGGTCTTTCTTGGAGGGTGCTATGCAGAGATTGGTTTCTCAGACAAATGGATTAGAGGAGTTTCTATGCTTTATGCGGGGAGCTCTAGTTAGATGCTTATCGCTGGACACACAGGCGAGGCCTTTCCTCTCTCTTGCTTGGTCCGCCAGGGCTGCCCCCTTGCTCCTTTCCTCTTCTTGTTTGTGGCGGACGCTTTGGGCTACTACTTGATCACGGTGGCGGGCATCACAGGGTTGAGGCTCCCAATCAGACAGGAGGAGGAGTTGCTAGACTCTGAGTTTGCGGATGACACGGCCTTGTACGTAGAGGGCACCACAGCGAGCTTGGAGAGAGTTAGGGGAGCCCTGGCTATCTTACTGCGAGGCCTCGGGTGCGTGGATCAAGTGGACAAAATCCATAGGTTTCTTCACAGACTCTGAGAAGACACAGGGGATTCGAGAGTGGGGGAGCGACTTTGGCTTCCGCTAGATATCGCGGGGCTAGACAGCGAGATACCTCGGATGTCAGATGGGTATTGATATTACAACAAAGCAACAGATCGCCCCGGTCCTCGAGAGTTTCCGCGCAAGCTTCTCTACTGGAGCTCCGCCAAACTCTCCCTAGCAGGCCGTGCCTTAGTGGCAAACCAGATCCTTCTTGCCACGGCTTAGTATATCACCTCCAGCTAGTGTTTTCACAGAGGGTCCATTGGGCAACTCCGATGGCTGGTTTGAAACTTCCTTTGGGCACGATCGGACGGCACGAGAGCCCCAGTCGCTTGGCAGACGGTGATCATGCCACATGCATTGGGAGGCTTGGGTATCATTGATCCAGAAATGCAGAGCAAAGCCCTCTTGGGCAAGTTGGTTGTGTGCGGCCCCACCCCAAGTGCAGAGCCTTGGAAGCTTCTCTTACAACGAGGGCTTCTCAAAAACACCCCACGCACTAGGGGGGGCAGTGGCAGCATTCACACAGATGGATATTCTCAGAGGCTCCCCTTACATGGAAGGGTTCGCCCTTGATGAGGAGCCTCCATAGGGTCTGGTAGAGATTAGCAGGGGGCCTCTTTCGCGCTCAGCCCTAGTGCAGAGAGGAGTTCGAGCGTCAACCCTTCTTTGGCACCCGGAGATCAAGGATCTGGATGGGCGTATGCTCGCGTAGCGGACTCACATTGGTTGGGCTCAGTGGGATAGTGGACCGGCCCGCTCCTTTGGCAAATGGAGCAGATTACCCATGGAGGCAAAGGCAGAGGCGACGCTTGGTGTCTTAGCATATTTGCGAGGGGCATGGTAGTGGATGAGAGAGATTGACCTAGCCATCCCTGAGTCTTGGTGGGAGGGACTTCGCATGTGGATGGATCACACATCGATGGGATTCATTGGTAGATGATTAGAGTGGTGGGACATTTGGGGAAGGAGTGGCACATTGATTCTCCCAGAATCCCAGAGTAGAAAGTGCCTCTGGTTTTGGGAGGGTAGGCCCTTGAGGGACGTCCAGTGGTGAAGAGTGATTCTAGCCCTCTAGGGGCAGCCTTGCCAAGTAGGTGGACGAGGTGCCCTTCTTTTCCTACACTACACAGATTGGTAGGAGGCTTCAGATGGACTCTTCGACTTGGACCCCTTCGAGGGAAAGCATTGGGTGGCCCAGAGAGTGCCCCAGAAGGGGTCCGTTCCAGGTTTTGGACGCGGTTATGGTCCAATTTGTGGCCAAGGAAGATCTCCTACTTCTTCTGGCTGGCCACCCACGGAGGCTTGCCCATCGGCCCGTGGTTGGAGCAAATGCGGGTGGAGGGGCAGTGTCATTGATGCTCTGCTGGGTTTTTGGAGATGATCCCTCACTGCCTCTCGAGCTATCGCAGCGCAGCAAGGATTTGGATGGGAGCCCTCAAGATTATGACCCGTATGCAGAGCCTTCAAAGGGACTATACATGGGGGATGGTCGCCTAGTTGACAGAGGGAGGACACGTGTTCTAGAGTGATGAGATCTCCCAAACTTACCAGATACAGGGTCAGAGCATTCAGAGAATAGAGCTCCATGAGGCGGTCCCTCTTGATAACCTCATTCCTCATTCTCCTCCAGAGGACAGTGTATGGGAGATGGTAGCCAGTATCACGGCGTGGAACATTTGGGTTGCTCGCTGCAGTCTAGTGATGGGTGAGTATCCGGTTCCACCCATGGCTACCTTGGTCGCCATCTGGCAAGATATCATCTACACCCTCCGCTCCACCTGAGAGCGTGGGACCTCAGGCTCTAGGGCGACTGTCGCGAGACGCGCTCGATTCTGCAAGGCTTGGCCTACAGGAGTTTTTTACGTATTCACTCCGCGAGGGATTCGCTGGTTGTATAGTCCCCCCACCTAGCTATTAGCCCCAGTACTAGAGATCCCCTAGGCACTGAGCTGGGTTTCTCTGGAACATGCCGGTTTTTTCTTTCATCCTTTTTCCAGTTTTTTTCATACTCGGCACCTTCAGGGCTGCTGTTTTGTATGAAGTCTTTCGAGCATTAATAGAAGGTTCTTTTCTTTGCCCAAAAAAGCATGGCTAATGGAGATGCTGACAGAGAGCCTACTACTAAGGTGAAATAGAATTGCTCCTTCAAGCACTAATGGTAGATGGATTGTCAGAACATGTAGCATCAAAAATGAAGATAAGAAAAGAAAAGAAACCCTATCTTACTTGTAAGAGAACGTGAGACCGAAGCACCTCTCATGAGGCTAGCTAGCCATAGCTAGGTTTTGTCCTTCTCCCACACATAAGGACATATTATTGAAACTACCAAACAACAATGAATGATATGTACTCACCTGGCGTGCTTCAAAATGCAGCTGAAATCCATTCTTATATTGCCTAGGAAAGAGGTGTTAGAAAAGTAGTGGGAGGTTGCTTGGTTGAGACCAAGCAGCCGAAGATTCACCTCTAGATCACAAGATAATGGAACACAACTCAAAGAAGGCAACTTTGATGTAAAGAAGGAAACTTAGATCTACAAGAGAACTCTAGTGTACAGCCAAGATAGAGTAGATATATAGATAAGTCTCAAGTATGAAAACTTGCCATCATACGTACCAACACCTCTAGAAACAATCCCTGAGGTATGGCCAAAACAAGGCTCTATTTTGCTGCACCCTTTGAAGGAAACTACTCCTCTTTTGTCACATGCTTCTCTATAGGCTTCCATAGCTGCTCCAGGCTGAGCACTCCTTGTAAAGAACTGATTTCTCACGAATGCAAATGTGTGCAATGCATACAAAATTTGAATGCCAATTGGCCCTCCAATAGGGAAGAGCGCCCTCGTGAGAGTACCTGTTTCTATTTCGACCTACATGCAAGGTGGGAGGTGGGAGAGAGATGGCGGATGAATGCAAGGTGAATAGAGAATGCTACGTGAGATTTACAATGAAAGGGTGATACCCTTTCATTAATGTTTTTTGAGATCACTCAAGTTCCATCTTCCCATTTACACCTACCCTAGCCTATGACCCATGCATCTACCATTCAATGCATCTTAATGCACCCTTCCCTTCCTATTGCCCCCAGGACCTAGACACGTGTGTGCACATATTTATTGATAAAATATAAGCATCACATGTCCAAATTTGATGCCGTCTGAAGCAGTGGCTACAGCTCGACTAGTCCTATCTACTCAAATGATCCACCGCCATAACAAATCGGTCGGTGTCCATCATGAATACAAATACATGTTACACCATTGGCGTATAATATAAAATAATGTTTTAATGTCTGCTAATCACGGATTAGTGATTTCTCTTGTCATGACACTCCTGCAAAGATAACCTTCAATGGTGTATTGCAAACAAAGATCCCTTTCCTGCACCACTTATGCTCTCCTACTGTGTGTAGGTCTACACCTAGGTGTACTGTACATGTCTGGACTTTTGGTCCTGTAAGGTCACTATGTGTTACTATTGATGTAGTAATATTACTAGGTTTGTCGCTGCAATGTTGCCATTCGGCGTCCATAATGCTCTCCAGAAGATTGTTGGTTTGCAGGTTGGAGTGTCCAAAGGAGTGCTTAGTTCTCACCCCTGTTTAGTGAAATGCCTCCAAGGGAGGCCTTTAGAATTGGCTGACCCAACCAGTTAATCATTTGCTCCTTGCAAGGTGTTGTACTACTGGCCTTCTCCTGCTATGCATCGCCTGTTGCATAGACTTTCTTGGCTGATATGATCCTGCCTTTGCTAGGCTGACTCTAGGGCTTAGCAAAAGCGCCTATTCTTCTTGCCCACATGGCAGCCTGCATGCTGCCCATGTGGCCCCTACATATCTCCTCATATTTGCCCCTGTGGCAATCTCTCTCTGCTGACATGGCATCTCTTAGACCCTTAGCATCTTGCTGGTACCCTCCCGTATGTCCTCCTCATTTGGGGGTATGTGTGGATCTATATGTGCGAGAGCATACATTTATACTACGGTCTACACCCGTTGTTGGGGATGTCGTAGCTAGTCCTTGCTATGCATGATGGAGTTTACCTTTTGAGCAAGCGTCATGAGATTGAAACTGCAAGATGTGTCGTGTTTTCGGGGAATGAGTCGGGCATAAGCATCTTTAAAGAAAATGAAGGACTAAAGTATTGCTAAATTGCTCAAAGAATCTTTTCATAGAGTATCCAACATCAATCATGGAAAGAGCATAAGGGTAACACTGTACATGAGATAGCTTTAATAGGCCAAAGAAAAATGGATAGTTTAAACTTCTCATCGAAGCCAACAAGGGCCATTGTCAACAAGGCCCACCAAAGCCACATGACATGGAATGTACCTGCATCTCTATCTCTCCAAATTCCAAAAAGATATAGTGAGGGGGTGTTAGGAACTGCACTATTCTAAAGAGGACTATAAAGAGCACAGGGACCAACCCTTGAAGTGCACTCAAGTTTTTCCACTAATCAACCATCATGGTACCGAATATGGCTAACAGAGCCCCTTGAGTCTATGCATGAGTTTTTCTTATTGGAAGCCTAACTAATATAAAGGCAGCCCTTCCCCTGCCATTCTCTTCACTTGTTGCAGCCCTGAGGGGGCCCAAAAGGGCTCCTATCCTAGGCTGGACCTAAACCTATCCCTAAACCTAAGACGGAAACACTACCTTACGGTTCTCCAGTGGGTACTAGTGAACAAGGGCTGATCTTCCTACTTGACCTTAGAACGTACTCGATCATTCCCCCAAACTGCCGGAATATCTGGCTCCACCGTTGTTGCCGATCACTCCATTGCACACTAGGCATTGTCTGAAGCCACTTAAGGGCTTGGTGATCTATCTTCACCATGAAAGTCCATCCGTATAGGAAAGGCTTCCAATGTTTTAATGCCTGGATGACACCGAGGAGCTCTCTATCATACACTGAATAGTTCTTTTCAGCATCATTAAGCTTTCTGCTGTAATATGCCATAGGCCTATCCTCTTGCTGTAAAACTACCCCTATGGTGACATTGCTAGCATATGTGATTACCAGAAATGGATCATCCCAAGAGGCGATCTTCATAACTGGTGCCATTGTGGCCAACCGTTGCAAGTCATGGAAGGGTTGCAAAGCTTTGCCTGTGACTTCAACTTTTTGTCTGCGTGTCTTTACCCCCTTGAGAAAATCTGTAAGAGGGGCTATGTATGTTGAGAAACCCTCCATGTGCGAGCTGTATGCTTGACACAAACCCACAAAGGAACGGATCTCCTGAGCTGTCGTGGGGACAGCCCAACTTGTGATAGCTTGGGTCTTCTCAGGGTCCAATCGAATCCTTTGAGCACTAATGATGTAGCCCAAATACTCAATTTCCAGCAATCCGAATTCACTTTTCTTTGCATTGAGGTATAGCTGGTTATCACGTAATAACTGTAGGACACATCACACATGGCTGCTCTGACCGTAGCGGAAAAGATAAGGATATCATCGAGAAAGATGAACAGGCACTTCCCAATATACTCAGCAAATACCCTTGACATCATCTTGTTGAATGTTGGTGGTGCATTCTTCAAACCAAAGGGCATAACGATGAACTCGTAATGAGCTTGCTTTGTTCGGCAAGCTGTCTTTGGGATGTCAACTTCGAAAATTTGGACTTGATGGTAGCCACTCTTGAGGTCAATCTTTGAGAAAAAATTTGCACCATTGAGTCGTTCCAAGATGTACTCGATGCTAGGCATAGGAAAACTTGTTGCTTACTGTAAGCTTGTTGAGTGCTTTGTAGTCGACACATAGTCGTGCAGACTTATCCTTCTTTGCCACAAATAGAATGGGTGCAACAAAAGGCGAAGAAGAAGGTCTAATAAACCCTGTGCGCAGTAATTGAGACAATTGTTGCTCTAACTCCCCCTCCATAGACTTGGAAAGTCGATACGAGAACTTACTTGGAGGTCTCGAGTCCGCAGAAGTGGATCAATGTGATCGGTTGGAAGGAAAATGGGGTGGCACATCATCCTAGAGCATGATGTCTTGGAACTCTTGGAGTAGATCCACCATTGATTGCCCCATCAGAGGAGTGGCTTGAACTGCAATGATTTGGCACTGGACGTAGACAGGTGCACACATGGCACCCTTGCAGGCGGCGGGACCTGCTTGAATGTGATCACCGCATATCTCGGTAGGCTCAGGTAAACCTTCCACAATCGTGAAGGTGTCTTGCCGCCAATCAGGCGTCGAGACATGCTCATAGAACCACTGAATCCCGAGGATCATGTCGCATCCCATCAGAATCAAATCCCACGTAAATATGGCCTTTGAATGGAGAAAGTGAACTGGAGGGCCTTATATGCGTGATGTGTGTGCACAAGCCAGGTGTAAACCCGTCCATTGCAAGCTCGTGAGGCACTAAGGTGCACCCCACTGTCTTGGCAAGCTGAGGGGAGATGGCATCTTTTGAACTCCCCATATCAAATAGGACAATAAACTAATGCCCGTTAGCTATGCCGTACGCTCGAATGAGAGCCTTCTTTTGATCTGAGAAATCGCCCTCCTTCTTATCTTGAAAGACCACCGTGGGAACGACGTTCAAAGCATGGAAGACGGCATTTGTAGCTGAGGATGGAGGCGGGGTTGGAAGTGCCAATACATTAGCAACGGACGAAGTAGGTGCTTTCGCAGCCTTTTCGGCAAGCCACTTCAGACAATCCTTCTTGCTATGCCCGCAATGAAAGCAGCAATGTTCTTGGTGGTACCCATTTTGCTCGTCGGGCTGTAGATAGCCTCCCGTAATACCCACTTTAGCCTTCTCATCCGGAGTCTGCTTTGGCTTGGACTCCTCCTTTTGACCAGAAGCCTAGCCGTCTTTCTTTTGGAATTGGTTGTCCTTCTTCTGATCCTTACCCGCTGTGTTGTTTGACTGCTGGGGGGCTTTGGAATCTTTCTAGACTTGCTTGGGCTTTCCCCCATTCAGCATCATCTCTTGATTCTGTGTGAGAGTCAACGCCTGCTCGTAATCCAGCGAGTCGAAGTTCCAAATGGTATAACGGATGTTCGTGTCCAATCCTCGAATAAATTGCTTCATCTTGGTGCTCTCCGTTATGCCCAACTCCTGCGCCAGCGTGATGACCTTGTTACTGTATGTCAACACATGCAAAACCATTCTGGGAGAGATAAGAGAACTCATCCTCCAGGTTAAGCATATATTGGGGTGGGATAAAACGGGCTTTGAGGTCAGCCACAAACGTTGCCTACACGAAATTCGTCTTAAACGTTGTTGGGCACCAAGTCACCGCCTCACCCGTAAGATGAGGGCAAGGTGGACTTTATCTTGCTCATATTGAATCCACGCTGACGGAAAATGAGCTACAAGCTGGTGAATAAATTGCAAAATTGCTGAATGGTCACACTTGCCATCATACTTAACAAAATTTGGAGTGGACTGAGTGAGTGGTATTACCTTTCTTGATGATGAAGTTGTGGTGGTGATGGCTGTTGCGCTCAAACTTGCCTGCATAGCGGCTAACATTTGTTTGTGTTGGAGAAGCATTGCCTCTCGATCTAGTTTTTGTTGCCTCTCTGCCTAGGCGAGCTCTGCGCGTCGCAGTGCCTCTTCATTTTTGCATTCCTCAAGCATCAACAAGAGTAGTTTTTTGAAATCTGTGGTTCCTCTTTCTTCTAGTGGCTTTTCTACTTCTTTTTCCTCCAGACATCGTTTTGTCTAGTCCAGTTGTCTTCTACTTTCTTCTAGCTGGGATGAATGTTCTTTAAGCTGCTGCAAGAGGACCCGATTCTGCTCTAGAAGATTCACCATCACGTCTTGAGCACTTGGCGGAAGCATATCTTGTTGCTAGTCTTTCTCCTCTTCAAAGTCTTCAAGGTTGAAATCTTTTCCTGACCCTTCCATGGCGCTTGATTGTGTGTCCTTTCCGGATCTCAACACAACCATACACTCGCGGTAGTCAAGCTGGATACATACCGAAGCTCTGATACCAATGTAACATGCAACGGTAATCTCATCATGTAATTTATAGCAAAACCTTCTTTAAACCTTTAGCGAGGAATTAGCGTTGTTTACCATAGAGAGAGAAAGGAGATGAGGGTAGAGAGAGAGTAGAGTTGACAACCGATTGGGTCCCTGTACCCACTGAGGGCTTCCTCTCCCAATCAGGGGAGGATTTGCTTTTTACTTGGAGAACTGAGAAATACAAAGAACACTCTTAGAGAGAGCACGCAACGCGCTTCTGAAGAGCTCACTGTGCACACGTAGAGCGGACCCAAAGACCTGAGAGGCAACGTCGACCAATACCGAGACCTTGATGCTGTCCACACTGACGATGTAGGATGCTTCTGCAAGGCAAGGGAGAGGCTTGTGCTGTCCACCGGAATGTAGGGTTACTGCATGAGTGAGAGAGTGAAAGCTAGGAATGATAGATCCTATAAGAGAGCTGAGAGATGACTGAAATAAAGCTGAGAATGAGCTGTGTAAAACTGTTAGAGATAACTGAAAAAAGCTGCTGAAACAGACCCCAAACCTTACTTCGTTCGCTGTCCCGACTCCCCGTCTGATGCACTGTGTGAACACCTTCCCAGAGGGCTGAACTGATACCAAAGGCTGAGGCTGGTCTTAGGGCCACAGGGGGTGAGTGTCAGGCTTTTCAGAGGGGGCTGAGGAGGAGCTGTAGGAGGCTGAAGTGCTGGGAGAACTGAATGAGGAAAGAGGGCCTGGAGGTCCCCTATTTATAGGGCTTTTGGGGCTGGTTGGCTAGCCCCATAAATGGCAGCCCTAGGCCTCATAAAGTCAGCCCTAGGCCCCATAAGTGGGAGCCCTATGGGCTGGGTGCAGGGTAGCCTATAAAGGCATCCCTTCCCCTGCCATTCTCTTCACTTGTTGCAGCCCTGAGGGGGCCCAAAAGGGCTCCTAGGCTGGACCTAAACCTATCCCTAAACCTAAGACGGAAACACTACCCTACGGTTCTCCAGTGGGTACTAGTGAACAAGGACTGATCTGAGAGGGGGAAGAGAGGTGGAAAGGGAGCAAGAGAGTGAGAGTGAGAGAGAGACACAATAGTGCGGGTGTGAAGTGTTGAGTGAGCCACACCACAAACTCACTTAAGTTTTATTAGGATTAGGTTTACCCTATGACTGTCTTAAGACAGTCATAGGTGTCCTAACTTGAATTCTTTAATATAAGGGTAGGCAATGTGCCTTTACCCCAACAACCTCCCACCTAAAGGCCAATGTGCCTAAAGGGGAGAAAAGAATAAAAATACAGCAATATACAGTTACTGTATACAAGACCATAAAGTAAGAATGGTCTCATCCTAATCCCATGATGTGGCGGCAATGTGCAAACCGCTCTGTAGGCAAGCTCTTAGTGAGCAAATCTGCAGGATTATCATCAGTATGTACTTTCACAAGCTCAAGACGCTTGTCTTCCAGTACCTCCCTGATGAAATGATATTTCACTTCTATGTGCTTGGTCTTCTGATGAAAGACCGGATTCTTTGCCAACATGATAGCACTCTGACTATCACAATGCAGAACTGGCATATCTCCTGTAATGCCCAAATCTCCCACCAGCCGAGTAAGCCAGATTGCTTCCTTGCAAGCCTCACTGGCTGCAACATATTCAGCTTCTGTGGTTGATAGTGCAACACATTTCTGCAACCGAGACACCCATGATATAGCACCTCCTGCAAATGTAAAAATATAACCGGTAGTAGACTTCCGGTTATCTGCATTCCCTGCATAGTCTGAATCTGTAAAACCATGCACCAATGCATCCTGCCTACCATAGCATATGCACAAGTCTTTGGTACCTTTGAGATACCTCAAGACACCTTTCACTGCTTCCCAATGCCGCTTGCCTGGATTTGCCATATACCTGCTGATGACTCCCACCGCAAAAGCAATATCCGGACGAGTGGCAACCATGGCATACATCAAAGATCCAACTGCAGATGCATACGGAACCTTGGCCATTTCAGCCTTATCATCATGTGATCTGGGGCTGTCCTTACTGCTGAGTTTTAAATGTGGAGGCAACGGGGTACTAATGGACTTCCCCCCCTCCATTTTAAACCGCTGCAGTACTTTGTCAATATACTCTTTCTGTGACAGAAACAAAAGTCCCTTGGACCTGTCACGAGTAATACGCATGCCAAGAATATGATTTGCATCACCCAAGTCTTTCATGTCAAAAGACTTATGCAGTTGTTTCTTCAAAGCACTAATCTCATGCTGAGATTTACTGGCAATAAGCATGTCATCCACATATAGAATGAGTAGCATCAAACTGCCATCCTTTGCCCGTTTGGTGTACAAGCAATGATCGGTCTCACACCTATGATACCCTTGGGACTGCATGAATGCATCAAACTTCTTGTACCATTCTCTTGGTGCCTGCTTGAGTCCATACAAGCTCCTTTTGAGCTTACACACAAGCTGCTCTTTCCCTTTAACAGCATATCCCTCTGGCTGACTCATATAGATCTCATCATGGAGATCTCCGTGAAGAAAAGCTGTCTTCACATCCATCTGACATAAATCCATGTCAGCATGAGCAACAAGAGCCAACACTGCTCTCAAAGTAGTCATCTTGACTACAGGGGAAAAGATCTCATCAAAGTCAATGCCCTTCTCCTGCTTGAAGCCCTTGGCAACCAATCTGGCCTTATACCGAGGTAAATCATTTGAATCCACTTTGACTTTGTAAACCCACTTGCATGGCAAAACTTTTCTGCCTGCAGGTAACTGCACCAAGTCCCATGTATCATTCTGAAGTAGAGAGTCCATTTCTGACTGCATGGCTTTCTCCCACTTCTTTTTCTCTGTTCTTCCCATAGCTTCCTTGAAGCTGGAAGGCTCACCACAATCTGTCAGCATGATAAAATCAGCCACATTATTGGCTCCTGGAACAAACCTGACAGGAGGCCGTTGTGCACGGGTGCTCCTCCTAACAAACTGTTCCGGATTAGGCTGCTGTCCAGCCTGGTCTTCATGCATAACAGGTGGCTGTACCACCGTATATGGCTGTTCTACAGCCCCATCAGTTGGCACATCCAGTGGTGCATTATTGGCAAAATTTTCTGGCTGATTTTCAGCCTGTATACCCTCTTGAACAGGGTGATCTGCAGCAGGCTGCTGCTGCATATAAATGGGCATTCTTTGCTGTCCAACATCATCATAAATAACCCGCCTGTATTCCACAGGTTGAACGGGTTCCTTGTGTACACTATCTTCTTTAAAGATGACATCATTGCTGCGTATAATCTTCCGTTTAACGGGATCCCATAATCTGTACCCCATTTCACCTTCATCACCATATCCCATAAAGATGCATCTGATAGACTTTGGATCCAGTTTGGTGCGTAGATCTTTGCGTACATGAGCAAAGCACTCGCAGCCAAAGACCCGTAAGTGCTTATATGAGGGTGGCTTGCCAGACCACACCTCCTCTGGCACTTTCAATTCCAAAGCCTTATTTGGTGACCTGTTAATAATGTGAACTGCTGTTTGCACGGCTTCTGCCCAAAAGCCATGGGGTAATGCAGCATAAGACAACATACATCGAACCTTCTCCTGAACAGTTCGATTCATCCGCTCACTTGCACCATTTTGAGATGCATTATGAGGGGCTGTGAGTTCCTGTTTGATGCCCTTAGCTTGGCAAAACTGCACAAAAGCATGTGACACATACTCACCCCCATTATCGGATCTGAGGCATTTCAGCCTACGACCTGTCCGATTTTCAACCTGAGCGACAAACCTCTTGAAAGCATTTAGGGCATCTCCCTTATGCTTCAAGAAATAGACCCACACCTTACGTGTGGCATCATCAATGAAAGTAATAAAATATTTGGCACCCCCTAGTGATAACTGTGGCATTTCACACAAATCAGTGTGCACTAGATCAAGTGGTGCTCTATTCTGGGGAGTTCTCCTCTTATGAGGAGTCACAGAATGCTTGCCAAAAATACAATGATCACAAGTAGGCAAATCTGAAAAAGAGAGAGGCGGCAGATAACCCAAACGTGACAGTTCTTGCATTCCCTTAACAGACATGTGTCCCAACCGGCTATGCCACAATGAAACCTTTGGCAGCTCGGTTATGGCAACAACATGATTACCCACACTGGAAACATAAAGAGGGTACAAGGTATCACTCTTAAAACCCTCAGCCACTACAGTATGGCCATCAGTAATCACCCATTTGGAATCTCCAAATGTGGTGTGGTAACCACTGTCATCCAATAAGCCAGTGCTAATCAGATTTTTCTTGATTTCCGGCACATGGCGAACACCATCAAGCATAAATGACTGTCCATCAGGAAGTACTACCTGTATACTGCCAATCCCTGCAATCTGACATGCATAGTTGTTCCCAAGATGAACAACTCCATGAGTACCTGTGTAGGAGGTAAACCACTCCCTATGAGGTGTAACATGAAAAGAGGCACCTGAATCCAAGAGCCAGGTGTGCATGTCATGGCCATCAATAACTAAAGCATGTGCTATTACAGCAGAAGAGCATAAAACATCATGTATGTCACTGTCACTGTCCTCTGCTGCAACATTCACTGCATCCAATTCAACTATCTTGGCCTTGCCTTTGCCTTTGCTTGCATTTCCTGCATCTTGTGTTTCAGCCTTCTTGGCTTTCTGATCCCGTATGAACTTGAAGCACTTCGACTTCACATGTCCCTTCTTGCCACAATAAAAGCATTCAATGTCCTTTTTGCCACGGGACTGACTGCGGGATTTGGACTTACTAGCAGATCTCCCCTTCTGCTGAGTCCTGCCTCTATCCTGTACCTGCAAAGCATTTGAAGACTTGCTGCCCGCATTATTCTTCCTGCTCATCTCCTCCATAAGGAGAGAGCTCTCTACATCAGCATAAATAAGAGTGGCATTTGAGTTTGACAGGGTGGTCTTGAAAGTGTCCCAACTCTCAGGAAGAGTACACAACAAGAAAGTGGCCTTGAACTCCTCATCAAGATTCAACCCCTGTGCAATCAGCTGTGTAAAGATAGCATTGAACTCACTCAAGTGTGAGGTCATAGCTGTACCTTCCTTCATGCGAAGATCGACCAGCTTCTTCAGCCAATAAACCTTACTGGCTGAGCTCTTTTGGGCATACAATTCCTCTAGTCTCTGCCATAGACCATAAGAGGTCTTTTCAGCCTGTACATTGAACACAAGAGTGTCTGAAATAGTAAGCATAATAGCTGCCCTCGCAGACAAATCAAGCTCTTCCCAATCATCAGCTGCCATATCAGATGGCTTGACACCCTTTACCCTTATGGGCTTAGCAATCTTCTTTAACAGAAGAACATTCAAGCACTGTTCTGCCCATAATGCATAGTTATGTGCTCCTTCCAGTTTCTTTATGTTCAGAATTGAAGAATCACCTCCTCCTGATGCCATATCAGATGAGGAAAATACCTGACTCCCTGGAAGTAAAAAAAGACTGAATAATAAAGTTCTGATTTCTCAGAAAAGCCTGCTCTATTCAAGAGCCAGTAGCACTCTCAAAAGTGCTGTTTTTACTGTCAGTAAAATCTGCAGCAAAACAGTAAATGTCCCTGCAAGTACTGTACCTTCTGACAAACTGTTCTGTGCTCAAAGAGGCATAAAAAACAGTAATTACAGACTGCTGCTGCTGCTCAACAAGAGCTTAACAGTGCATAATTATCTGACAAAACCACTCAGACTGCTGTAAACACTGCTGTACTGACTGTACTGATCACTTCTCCCACCTCAGATGAGGTATGTCACTGTCTCAAATTGCAGAAAATACTTGACTGACACCCCAAAAACAGTAAATGACTCTTCAGCCTGTCACACAAAACCTGCAACAGGAAATGGGATAAATCCCAAGCAATCACCCTTATACCAAGGGGAGAAAATGCATCTGAAGATCTCTGTCGGTAACCCAAGTGCAATCAAACAAAGTCTGGGCAAAAGCCCCTTGATCTGACACCTGAATCAAGTGGAGGACACCTCAACAATGAGGTAGCATGCAATATGAAAATCTCTCTGACTCTTGTACCTGACAATGTGCAAAGCATAGACTGCCTCTGTGTACTCAGTAACAACACAAACCACAAAGTACAAACACCCAGAAGAAAATCTTTTGAGCACTGTCAACGATGGGCAGTTAGGGACCGAGTAAACTCGATGCGCCCTGACCAAACGTGGCTCAACTGAGATTTTCAGAATGTGTACAAAGAATGTGACCTGCAACAAATGTCACCAAATGCACTGCGGATATAAAGCAGATGTGTGCTCCCTGGCTACACACTGCCTCAAGGCATAGACTGCAAACACATCTAGGCAAAAGCCCTTTGATAATTTCACTCAAAACTGAGATTTTTCTTCAGTAAATGCATAGAAGCTCCGGCTGTCCTGCTGTACTTCTGTCCTTGCAGCAGGTACACCCTCCCCCAAAAAAAAGAATTTCGACTTGCTGTAGGCACACTTCCCAAGAAAAAAAAAACGAGTCTCTGCCTGGCTCCCTACGCGCACACACGCACGTCGAAGGAGATCCAGCTTCCTGGGTGAAGAACTGTCGTCCGTACAGTTGTACGGCAGTCCGTACGACTGTACGGACAGCCCGTACGGTTGTAGTAGGACTAGCTGCACACAGCAGCTAGACAGCTGCAGATGCAGCGTCGCGGTGTACAGCAGCTGCTGTACAGCTGTAGCAGTTCGCCCTAGCTGCGAAATGCGCCGCCGCCACCCGTGAAGCCCTAGCTGCGAAGTGCACCGCCGCCACCTGTGAAGCCCTCGAAAACGCGCCGCTCTGATGCCCTAGCTGCTCGCCGCCGCCTTGGACTGCTCCCGCGCCATCGACTGCTGCGCCGCCCTGATGCTCTGACAATGCCCGCGCAGATCTGGTCGCCCTGCAGTTCGCGACCGCCGTACGGCTCTGCGCCCTGGTCCGCCTGGTCCGTACGGTCGTACGGACGAAGTACGGCAGTACGGAACTGTCCGTACGTCCGTACGGTACGGGTTAGGTCGAGGTAGAGGGGGCTGGGTAGGGAAGAGGGGAGCTAAGTAGGCTCTGATACCAGTTGAGAGGGGGAAGAGAGGTGGAAAGGGAGCAAGAGAGTGAGAGTGAGAGAGAGACACAATAGTGCGGGTGTGAAGTGTTGAGTGAGCCACACCACAAACTCACTTAAGTTTTATTAGGATTAGGTTTACCCTATGACTGTCTTAAGACAGTCATAGGTGTCCTAACTTGAATTCTTTAATATAAGGGTAGGCAATGTGCCTTTACCCCAACATGATCTTCCGATTTGACCTAAGGCTGAGAGACTGACTTACGTAGCTTGTGCCTGACTGTCCCTGGACAAGGGCTCACAAAGGTGTCACAGCATACGACAAAATCTCCTATTAGGGAACTATTACGCACTTGTCGATGTAGCAAGTGTGTCACTTTGCACCCAAGTGTAGGGGTGTATGTGACAACAGACAGGTACAACAGCAGACAGCTGATACTCGCATTTATAGGTTGGCAGGGACATGTGGTAGATCGGCTGTGGCACATGGCCAATTGGCTAACTATGACGTCACTTGGTCAGTCATTTAGTTGGCTGTTCCAACAAACTTAGTTTGCTGACGGGTTGTGCTACAAACGCACACCCACAGATGCAAGCACGTGTCTTGGTGTGCCTTTTAGTTCAATGCATGCTTCTGCACTTATAGTTAGACAACATGCTAGAGAGAGTGTGATTGAGTTCTCTTACTTATTACATTATCCCTAACTGAGTCATTAACCCTCACATGTGTGGTTAAATAATACCTGACAACTTGAGGGATTGGGATAATCAACTACACCCACTATACTCTTTTGACTCTCCTTGTGAGCCCTATGGAAATGAGTGATGATTTCGGAACTGATCTAACATCACTTTTTTAGTAATGTGGAGTTTACAATACTTCCAACGACTAGTCACACAAGGAGTTTTGGTCCTTGCTCGAAGGCTTTTTAGCTTTGTTGTTTTTGGCAATGACCTTGTACATGAAGCAGAGCTTAAAATACCTTCAACAACAATGCACTATACTGGAATACACCCATTGTTTAGGCATTGATGATTTCGGAGGGGATGTAATAATAGCTGTGCTCCCTCCTATTCGTGATAGGGTCTATGGGTTTCAACAATGTGAGTGATTGTTGTGAGATTGAAACTGTACTATGTGTAGTGTTTTCAGAGGATGGGTTTGGGCATGTTCCTAGATACATACATATAGCCCCAATATGGAATATTAAAGTTCATGACTTCTATTGCAAGCTCTAACCTTTTCGTGTAAGAAATCCTAGATTTACTATATTTAAAAATGTGCTAAGGAACAGAAAGGAGACTAAAATAGCAGAGAACAAGGAATAATTGTATTGCTTGAGTGTCTATAGTGTAGCTGTAGTGTCATCCATACAATTGGGCCTCTCTTATATAGAGAGTGAAGAGTCACACATGAAAAGGTGTGTACACCAAAGTGTATGTGCATAAAGAGGTGTGTACCCCTTGTGAAGGGTGTGACCCTTGATGAGAGGGCACATTACAATAGGAATGTCTCTTCAATAGAATGTCTCTTGTGAAGGGTTGTGCCTCATAGGAAGTGTCCCGTCGAAAGGGTAAGGGTTGTGCCTCATAGGAAGTGTCCCGTCAAAAGGGCATACCCCTCCACAAGTGTCCATTCATCAAACCATCCATAAGTCTAGATATAGAGAAAGGAATACGTCACAGATCGTGACATCCCCTCCCACTCAAAATAAGACCCTGGTGGAGATAATGAACTGATGCAGAAAATATCACGGTAAATTCTGAAAATACTGCTGTAAAATGTCAGGGTACTGCTGTAAGTCTTCATCAGATTGCCAAGTAGCGTAAGAGTCGTCCAGATCTCGCCAAAGAACAAGGAATTCTGTGATAAGTCGATGTCGAGTCTCTCGCTGTCGATGGTCCTGAATACGTTTAGGAATAAGGAGAACATAAACGTCTTCAATTTCTGGGACATAATCACCTACAGGAGGAACTGCTTCATCACCTGGAATGTACGTCTTTAGCCAAGAAATATGAAATGTCGGATGGATTTTACCCCATGAGGGTGGTAATTCCAATTTGTAACTTAAAGTTGAATTTTTCTTGATGATCCGGAAAGGTCCATAGTATCTTGGTCGCAACTTAGGAAACACAGACTTAACCGTCTTATAGCGATGTGGGGCTACAAATAATAGCACCATGTCACCAGTGTCGAATTCCAAGTGACGTCTATGTTTGCTGGCAAACCGTTGATACCGCTCTTGCGCTTTTCGCATATGATCCCTGACTTGGAGGAGAATGTCGTGCATTTCTTGAACCAGTTGATCAGCTAGGGCCACTGGATGTTGAAGTACAAAATTCATTGGTACAATCGGAGTGTGTCCATAAGCTGCTTGGAATGGAGTCATGCTGGTGGCACTATGAAAAGAGTTATTATAAGCAAACTCAAGGAGTGGTAGATACTCTTCCCAAGCTGCTAGGCGTGACTGAATATAATGTCGAACCATTTCTTCCAGAACTTGGTTGACTCTTTCAGTCTCGCCATCTGATTCTCGGTGGTAGGTGAACTGAACAGTAGAGTTGTTCCCAAAGATTCAAACAGTGAAATCCAAAAGTGACTGGTAAACTTACGATCTCTGTCGGATATGATATTCTTGGGCAATCCATGGTGTCGAAAGATCTGTTGTATGAAGAGTTTGGCGATGTCCGGAGCCTATGCACTGCTTTTGCAAGCAACAAAGTGTGCCATTTTGGACAATCAATCAACAATTACCATAATCTGAGTGTTACCTCTGGAGGATCGTGGTAGTGTTGTAATGAAATCCATGGAAATACTTTCCCATCTTTCAGTAAGAACTGGAAGAGGCTGAAGAAGTCCTGCTGGAAGTCGTCGGCTTGCTTTCATTTGTTGATAAGATAAGCAAGATGTAACCATTTTAATGACGTTGCTTTTCATCTGAGGCCAGTAGTATGTTGCATTGAGTAACCTATAAGTCTTGTTGTCACCATAATGTGAATATCCTAAGTCAAAGTACAGTTGACCATTTATTTGATCATAATTAAAGAGTTTTATATGTGTTAATTACGGTCAAAGAGTTATTTTAATGGTCAAAGGATTGACTACGGTCAAAGATACTTGACTCCAGTCAAGTAAATCTGACTGCGGTCAGAGAGTGTTGACTTCGGTCAACAAGACTTGGCATGTGCCAAGAGGGTTAACCCCGGTTAACCAAGATGTGCCAACTTCGGTTGGAGAGACTTGGCTATAATTAAGGCGCCCTGACCCTTAGTCAAAGCTCTTTAATTATAATCAAGAGTGTTGACCCTAGTCAACCAGAGGAAAATATATATATATGTTTATTTGTATATATATTTGTTTTGATGTGCACGTGTTCAGCGGGGACGCCCACCGTGACTAGGATTAGTCCACAGTGTGTTATTTGCATGCAAAGCGGTAACAATTAATGGGTACCATGGTGGTGCGCTTTAATTAATTGTTGCAGGTACTAGCAAGGATTATTTTTCCTAAGCGAAATGGGAGCCTGACAAGCATCTAGGAAGCGGTTCGTGTGACCGAGAGCTTTGAAGACTCCAGAATGGCCCTTAGAGGCTTGTAATAGGATTTAGTCTAGATTTTAGACAAGTGGCATGTTGCCAATTTGAATAGAGCTTGAAGCTCCTGTAAAAGAAGGATTTTTCACGTTTTGTTTAGAGAGAGAGACTTACGAGACAGCTCTAAGCTGAAGCTGAACTTCTGTAACAGAATTTCTGAAATGAATTAAGACCTTCGGGGGGGTCCAGCCCGACAATTTGTCCTCGGCCCTAGTGTATGTTCAGAGAGAGGGAGTGAGGGAGAGCTTTGGAGAGTTAAATTCCGTCGTTGAAGTGAAGCCATAGCTGTTTTTCACCCTCCAGTTTGGTTTTGGTTTTATTGGTATCAGAGCAGGGTTTCACAGTTTTCTTAAACTGTGACGATCCAAGAGACAAGGAGTGAAAGAAAGCATAGACTCATCGCGCCCTTGTATAGTGTCGGGGTAAGCGTGACGTGCAGGCGCTGCAGGCGCAAATTGTAGAGCAAGGGACCTTTTAGTCGACCACATAGAAACGATGGTTCTGACGCAGAGCTAACGAGATGCAAATAACTACGCGTGAAGTGATGCCATGAAGAGGCTAAAGGTATCTAGTGGAAAACCCACGCAGGGTGCTATGGATTGCAGAGGTGTCTGACAGAGAATCCACGCAGGAGGTGGAGTGTTACTCTAGTGATCAAGAAGATTGACGACGGAGCGACGCTCAGCCAGGCAGCCAAGACTGACGACGAAATCCCGTAAGTAAGCGCCGTCTGACGGAAATCTTGTGAGATCATGGCGCGAGGCGAAATCAAACTAGCGTCGGCTGATGCCTTGATCTGGAGTATTGTGGTTTCGCTTTCAAGGTCCCGTGAAATTTGCAAATGGACTCGTTTCTTCTGAGGTCTCTGCGCTGCACACAGACGGCTCCAGTGAGGGTGCTAGCAGGTCCAGTTGACGTGGCGCAGGAGGACACATGGCAGATAGCTCAGCAGCTGACGTGGCAGTACACGTGGCAGACCACGCAATTGCTGACGTGGTGCCTAGCCAGGTGGCAGTACATGTGGCAGCCAGCTCAGAGCTGACGTGGCACACTGACACGTGGCAGCCAGGCTGGCAGATCTGTGGTTAGTGTGACCTTGTTCAAGTTAACTGCAGTTAGCTGACCCTGGTTAGGGATCTGGTCAGAGGACAGCCTAACCAGACTGGACTGGTGCAGTTAACCAGTTTGGTTCAGTTAGTGGCCAAGTTACAGACATCTAACCAGACCAGAACAGGACTGATCTGGTTAATGTAACCAGTAGTTACCCATCTGGTCACTGTTTAGAAAAAAAAAAAGAGAGTTGCAGAGACAGTTTTTGCCATCAATGCCCACCTATCTGGTAATCATTTCACTGTCAGAAAATCAGCAGAAAACAGAGAAAATCAGAGTTTTGCAGAAATAAAAGAGATGCATGCCTTTGTGCACAGAGAAGGGGAAACAGATGCCTTTTGAAGCCATCTGCAGAAGCCAGAAAAGGGGAATATAAATTGTTGATGCTTTGGCAATTGTGTGGGTATATGCCTTGAACTGACAGCCAGTACTGGCATAGATTGTAAATGCGAAACACCTCTTGTTGAGGTATCTTTTCTGTTGGAAAAGCAAAGGTAGTGTGCATCAGTTACCCGCACTGTGTGAGAAATCTGCAGATCTCAGAATATGGATCAATCACCTATCCAGTGGGATTCACAAGATAGGGATGTACATCCAGGACAGAGAAATGTGCCGCAAACTCAACAAGAATTTGAACAGATGGTACGCACTCGTATACAAGAGCTGGAAAATCTCAAAAGGGATCCCAGGGCTCAGTATTTGTTTCCAGCAGAAGCTATGCCTAATCCAGTATATGACGTGCCAATGCCAGAGGCACACTCTCGTGTACAGTCTGAGAGAGAGAGATCTCATAGATCTCATAAGAGACGGTCCCATAGAAAAAAGAGATCGAGGCATCATCACCGATCTCCTAGTCCATCACCGTCTACCTCGAGTTCGACTTCTGTGTTTTCTTCTTCCTTATCAGATAAACCATCCAGGAAAAGAAGGAAACACGAGAAGTCTGGGAAGAGAAAGTCTTCCAAAGCGACCAGGGAATTTAAAGAGGGAGGAAAATCTGTCAAGTTTATGACCTACAATGGACAGTATGGTCATACAGACAAAGCATTGCAGTTTATCAGACAGTTTGATGCTGCATTCGGTACAGAAAAATTCTCAAAATCCTCCAAATTAAGAATGGTCAGTTTACACTTGACAGCAACGGCTAGTGCATGGTGGAGTGCACTGACCACAGATGGGTCAGCCCCAAGGAAGTGGAAGGGCTTCAAGAAAGCCTTCTACCAGCAGTTCATGCCTAAACACTTTAGAGACCATGTTCTTCAAGACTGGGACAGCTTGCACATGGATGCAGGAGATACAGTGGATGGGTACAACCAAAAGTTCTGGGATGCTTATTTGCAGGTTGCACCGTTCAAAAAGATCTCCAAAGGCACCCAGATGAGGAAATACAGAGCAGGTCTCACTCCAAGAATTCAGGCAGTAGTGAATGCTTTGGGGGCAAAGAATATTCAAGATCTTATGCATTCAGCCTCAGTAGCGAGTCTTGTGCCGCTACAAGATCCATCTACAGTGCCATCCTTGCATGCAGGACGTGCTGATAAAAAGAAAACTGATTTTTCAAAATCAGAAAAGAAAGAGTCCCCCAAGGCTGAAAAGAAAGGGTTTCAGCCTCAGAAGCCGAGGGGTACTCAGTTCTCAAAGACCTATAAGGGCAAATCTCTATTCACCCCTGAACAGATAGCAAAATTCCGTAGAGATGGGAAATGCTTCAGGTGAGGTAAAGAGGGGCATGTGGCTGCCCAGTGCCCAGAAAAGCCTTCAACATCGAAGGGAAAAGAGGCAGAGAAGCCACGAGGACCGCAAAAGCCAATGGCGGGGGGAATTCCTGATATACTGGGTCATGCTTTGAACCCAGAAGAACGAGAATTACTGCTATCATGGGGCAAAGTTAGAGACCAGCAAGCGCTAATTTTATTTGATCCAGGGGCTACTGATAATTTCATATCAGAGGATCTAGCCCTAAGGCTGGGAATAAAGACGGAAGAGTTAGGCAGGGCTTTGGATGCCGATCAAATGTTTTGTGGGAATCCTGTGCCAGTTACTCCCTTGATAGGGAAGCTCCATCTTCATGTTCAGAGTTATGTGGATCAGGAAGACTTCTTCATTTCTCCACTGAAACATTATGATGTAGTTTTGGGGATGCCTTGGTTTCACCGCAAGGCAGTGAAGTTGACTCTTCCTGAAAGAGTGCTGGAATTTGTGCATAGGGGGAAAAATCAGCGTTTAATTGCCAGGAATAAAGGGGATACTATCCCCATTGTATCTGATGTTTCATGCCGTAAAGCAATAAAGTCTGCAATTTCTGCGTACATGGTTTTTGTAAAAGAAAAAGAGAATGATATGCATGCTGAAATGAATGATGCAGACAAAGATAAGTTTTAGTTTCTTGTAAACTTTAAAGATTGCTTTTCTGATGTTTTGCCAGGGGAGTTACCCCCAGAGAGACCAGAAGATCATCAGATAGAGTTAATGCCTGGTAGTGAGCCACCAAACAGACCCCCTTATAGAGTCAGTGCGACTCAGAGAGAGGAGATTATGGTTCAGGTACAGGACTTGCTGTCCAAAGGGTTGATTCAGCCCAGTTCGTCTCCTTTTTGTTCCCCTGTACTGCTAGTACAGAAGAAAGATGGTTCATTCCGTATGTGCGTCGATTATCGCGCACTGAACAAAATGACCATCAAGAATAGATTCCCTATTCCGCGTATTGATGATGTCCTGGATCAGTTAAATGGAGCTTCAGTTTTCAGCAGGATAGACTTAAAGAGTGGCTACCACCAAGTGAGGATACAGCCTCAGGATGTGCACAAGACAGCATTCCGCACTACATTCGGGTTGTATGAATACTTAGTGATGCCTTTTGGGTTGACAAATGCTCCAGCCACATTCAATAGAATGATGGATCGTATCTTCCGGAAGTACAGGCATTTTACGGGTACTTTCTTTGATGATATCTTAGTTTTTTCTAAGACAGAGGAAGACCACAGAGAACATCTTGCTATAGTGTTTCAAGAGCTGAGAAATCATCAGCTCTATGCCAACAGCAAGAAAAGTGAATTCTTCCTGGAACAAATCCACTATCTGGGGCATATAATATCCAAGAATGGGATACAAATGGATCCAGCGAAGATCCGTGCCATTCAGGAATGGCCAGAGCTGAAAACTGTGCATGAAGTTCGAAGCTTTTTAGGCTTGTGTTCTTACTACAGAAGGTTTATCAGACATTTTGATGATATCGCAGCTCCATTAGATGACCTCACTAAGAAAAATGCAGCCTTCACATGGGGATTATCACAGAAGAAAGCATTCAATACACTCAAGGAAAAGTTGACTACAGAGCCTATTCTGGTAGTTCCGGATTTGTATCAGTCTTTTGATGTGGATTGCGATGCTTGTGGAGAATGTGTTGGGGCTGCATTGCATCAGAATGGTCATGTAGTAGCCTATGAAAGCAGACGACTTCGGGATGCGGAAAGATATTTAGGAATCTATGAGAAAGAGTTATTGGCTGTAATTCATGCCATCCATACATGGAAACACTATCTTTTGGGTGCAGATTTTACTGTCAAAACAGATCACCAAAGTCTGAAATACTTTTTGACTCAGACCAAGCTCTCAGAGAAGCATATGAAATGGGCAAACATGCTGTCAATGTATCATTTTCAGATTGCCCATACTCCAGGAATTCGGAACAGAGTGGCAGATGCCTTGTCCCGAAGACCCCAGGTCAATAATGTAACTATTGCTTATCATCAGGACCTGGAAGGCATGAGGGAACAATATGCTCATGACTCTGATTTTGGTGAAATTTTACAGCAGATGCAAGAAGGCCAATCCACCAGTCACTATTCCCTGAAAGATGGGTATTTAATGAAAGATGATTGCCTATGCATCACCCAGGAGATGAGGAAAAAGATTTTGGGGGAATGCCATGCACCTCCCTATGCTGGACATAGAGGAATTACAGCAACAACACTAGCCCTGGAGAGATATCTCTTTTGGCCAGGAATGCGGAAAGATATACATCAGTTTGTTACGGAATGCCTTACGTGTCAGAAAGTGAAGTATGATAGACGGAAGGCACCTGGCCTACTTATGCCTCTCCCTGTGCCTCAGGCACCATGGGAAAGTATTACAATGGACTTTATTTTTGATTTGCCGAGATCAAAGTCAGGGAATGATGGGATCAGGACTATCATAGATAGATTCAGCAGGCAAGCTCATTTCCTTCCGGTTCGTAAAACCATAAAGGCAGATCATATGGCTAAGCTGTTCATGGCACAAATCTTTAAACATCATGGTATGCCTAAGTCCATTGTTAGTGATCGAGATCCCAGAATGACCAGTCTATTCTGGAGAGCTTTATTTGATAACATGGGGACGAATCTGAATTTTTCTTCTTTCCATCCCCAGACAGATGGTCAAAGTGAAGTAGCAAATTCTACAATTTTGGATATCCTGAAATGCTACGTGGGTGACCAAAGTTCAGACTGGGAAAAGTACCTACCATTGGTAGAGTTTGCTTACAATAATACAGTACATAGCTCTACAGGGAAAGCCCCATTTGAAGTCATATATGGGAAGGTGATTTTGCCACCTATATTGAGGACTAAAGATGAAATATTTGCAGCTGATCAGTTTGTAAGAGACCTCCAGACAGCTTACAGCCAAGTCCGGACAGCAATTGAAAGGTCTCAAGAGAAACATAAAAGAGCTGCAGATAAACATAGGAGACAACCAGATCTCAAGGAAGGGGACTGGGTACTTTTGAGGTTTGAAAAAGCTAGGCTCCGCAAGTTTAAAGGCAAACAGAAAGTGTATGCAAAGTTCTCTCCCAGATATTATGGCCCTTTTAGGGTTACAGAAAGAATAAATGAGGTTGCATACAGATTAGCATTGCCAGAGCATTGGAGGATTCACAATGCATTCCATGTGAGTCTTCTAAAGAAATTTCAAGAACCAGAGCCTACAGAACCAGTATCAGAGGATCCACCAGAAGTGGATGAGCTGGAGGAAGTCCTTCAGCCAGAGCAAATTGTGTACCATACTGTACGTAAAGGCCCTCAGGGTAAGGAATTTTACAGGTATCTTGTAAAATTCAAGAATTATACCGCATTAGATGCCAAGTGGATGGACGAAGACATGTTATCCGATCATCCACAGCTTTTGGGTGTTTACAAGGAAGCTTTTCACTTGAGGTCAACTGAATAGAAGCCGAGGGGATGTCACCATAATGTAAATATCCTAAGTCAAAGTACAGTTGACCATTTATTTGATCATAATTAAAGAGTTTTATATGTGTTAATTACGGTCAAAGAGTTATTTTAATGGTCAAAGGATTGACTACGGTCAAAGATACTTGACTCCAGTCAAGTAAATCTGATTGCGGTCAGAGAGTGTTGACTTCGGTCAACAAGACTTGGCATGTGCCAAGAGGGTTAACCCCGGTTAACCAAGATGTGCCAACTTCGGTTGGAGAGACTTGGCTATAATTAAGGCGCCCTGACCCTTAGTCAAAGCTCTTTAATTATAATCAAGAGTGTTGACCCTAGTCAACCAGAGGAAAATATATATATATGTTTATTTGTATATATATTTGTTTTGATGTGCACATGTGTTCAGTGGGGACGCCCACCGTGACTAGGATTAGTCCACAGTGTGTTATTTGCATGCAAAGCGGTAACAATTAATGGGTACCATGGTGGTGCGCTTTAATTAATTGTTGCAGGTACTAGCAAGGATTATTTTTCCTAAGCGAAATGGGAGCCTGACAAGCATCTAGGAAGCGGTTTGTGTGACCGAGAGCTTTGAAGACTCCAGAATGGCCCTTAGAGGCTTCTAGATTTTAGACAAGTGGCATGTTGCCAATTTGAATAGAGCTTGAAGCTCCTGTAAAAGAAGGATTTTTCACGTTTTGTTTAGAGAGAGAGACTTACGAGACAGCTCTAAGCTGAAGCTGAACTTCTGTAACAGAATTTCTGAAATGAATAAAGACCTTCGGGGGGGTCCAGCCCGACAATTTGTCCTGGGCCCTAGTGTATGTTCAGAGAGAGGGAGTGAGGGAGAGCTTTGGAGAGTTAAATTCCGTCGTTGAAGTGAAGCCATAGCTGTTTTTCACCCTCCAGTTTGGTTTTGGTTTTACTTGTTGATGCCTAGATGGGCAGCATAAGGAACTACATGATGCTCTATTAACAAAAGACATCGAACATCCTTGTCATGTGGTACACAAACGCGATCTTGATAATACAGAAGGTCGTCCGTATAAGAATAGGATGAGAAAATCTTCTGATCGGAAGTCGAAGGTTGATCTTTTGAAAGAACTTGTACTGCTGTGCCGAAGTCTTTATCATTGAAATACTTCCCTTTGAATGAATTCGGAACATCCACAGATAATGTAGAGATTACCACAGCTGATGCTAGAGTTAACCTGCTGAGAGCATCTGCAACTACATTGTGTAGTCCTGGAATGTACTCAATGGTCATGTGAAAGTTGGCCAGAAACTCAACCCAGCGTGCTTGTCGACCGAGCGTTCATGACTGGCTGAGTAAAGATATACTTTAAAGAGTGATGGTCTGTCTTGACCACCGAGTCGGCTCGCATGAGATAATGTTTCCAAGAGCGATAAGCATGTACAACGGCAAGAAACTCCTTATCATAAACCGAGTATCGGGTTTGGATATCGAAATGTTTATGGCTGTCAAAAGCAATAACTCTGCCTTCTTGCATCAAGACTGCTCCTGTAGCAATGTCGGAAGTGTCGGTCATGACCTCAAATGGAAGGTTTGGGTCGGTGTGGTAGTGAGGGCTTGCTTGAGTTGTTGGAAACTATACTCTGTTTCAGGAAGCCACTGAAAAACTGCTGTGCTTTTCAATAATTCGAACATAGGAGCTGCGATTTCGGAAAACTGATAGACCTTTGTATGGTAGAAGTTTGCCAATCCGAGAAAAGACGGACATCATGAACATTCTTAGGAGTAGGCTAGTTTCGGATTACCTCGACCTTCTTGGGATCCACAGAGATGCTTTGAGCTGAAATAACATGTCCAAAATATTCAAGTTGGCTCTTGAAGAACTCACTCTTCTCAATGTTGATGTAGAGAGAATTTGCGCGGAGAACTTCAAAAACTTGGTGAAGATGTTGTTTGTGCTCATGTAGGGATCTACTGAAAACGAGAATGTCATTGAGGTAAACGATGACGAACTTATCGAGGAAAGGCCTGAAGATGTCGTCCATTAGTGTCATGAATGTGGCCGGGCATTGTTTAACCCAAAGGGCATGACCAAACATTCATAGTGTCCATACTTTGTTCGAAAAGTTATCTTGTACTCATCGCCTTCTCGTATGTGAATTTGATGATAACCTGAACGAAGATCAATCTTTGAGAATTGTGTTGCGTGTAGAAGTTGATCGAAGAGGTCATCAATGCGAGGCAATGGATACTTGTTTTTGATAGTGAGCTTGTTGAGGGCTCGGTAGTCAATGCAGAGGCGCATTGACTTATCCACAAGTAGTACAGAAGATCCGAAAGGGCTGCGACTAGGCCGAATGTGACCTTTGTCGAGTAGTTCGGTGACCTGTCTTTAAATTTCTTCATTTTGAGTGTAAGAAACTCGATAAGGAGGTTTTGACGGTGGATTACTGCCGGGAATAAGTTCGATTGGATGATCCACTGGTCGTCGAGGTAGTAACTGCTTTGGCAATTCTTGTGAAAAACTTTCCAGGTAGGGCTGGAAAAAAAAAAGTTGGTTGAGGTATTCAGGAGGATCCTTTGTTGCTGTCTCCTCTACTCCCGTAACCAACAGAAGTGAAGTCTTTACTTGGCGTTTACGGACCCACTTCTTTACTAGTAGGGCAGAGGCAACTAGGGTTGAAGGAGAGTCCCTAGAACCAGTTAGCTCAATAAGTTTTCCCTGGTGGACAAGCTGGATAGTATGGCTGCGAAAGCTGATTGATGGATCATAGTCGTAGAGCCACTGTTGTCCAAGTATGACATCGTACCGAGAAAGAGGCATGATGTCGAAGTTCAACTTGTCCATATAATGTTGGATGCAAAAAGACAAGTTTTTGATTCTAGTGTTACACAAGAAGGTAGTTCCATTTGCGAGTTCAATCTGATAGTCAATGAGACTAGGACTGGTGGTCAACCGAAGTTTGTCGACCATAGAACTAGCTAGGAAGTTATGAGAGCAGCCACTGTCGATGAGGATAGTGACCGTTGTTCCACGAATCAATCCTTGAACACAAAGTACTTGAGTGGCCAGGGAAGGTTCGGGGTTGCTGGCAAGGCTCAGGTGGATGGTATTTGCCATTCGAACAGCTTTGTCTTTCTTGTCTTGTGCTGGGGGAGCATCTTCTGTTTGGGAAGTCCTAGGTTGCATATTGGAATTTTGCTTTGGTCGCTTGGGACAATTGAACCATCTATGGTCGCCTGTACAGATGGTACAAAGTCCTTTTGTGCTGGAGTTGTTCTTCTTGTCAGTGGCCACACCTTTATGTTGGGAATGACGGTAATGACTTTGTGAAGAAGAAGATGCGCGATCCTTGGAGAAGTGCTCTTGTTGGAATCCAGCATACAATTTCTGAGACTTCTGGGGATCTTGAGACTGTCGCTGACCTTGATTACCGGAGTTTTTTCGAAACCTGGTATTATCTTGAGGGCGAGCACCTTTGGCCGTAGAGTTCTGTGTGCAATTAGCACTCTGCTTCCCTGTGTTTTCGAAATCTGTTATGCGCTCTGCGAAAGCAATATCGCCAGTTGTGGTGGTGATGTTTGCTTTAAGGACATCAATGCGTAATGAGGGATTTAGGCCTGAGATGAAAGCATGAAGGCGATCATCATCAGTTAACCCATCAATCTCCAGCACCAATGTGGTGAGCTGAGAGATGTAGGAAGACAGGGAGCCTCTTTGCTCCAACTGTCGGAGTTTTGAATGTGCTTGGAAGTCCGCATTGGCAGGTATGAACTGTTTGCGGAGCACGTGTTCAAAACGTTGCCATGTTAACACACTTTTGTTGTCCTTTAAGCGTCTTTGCCACCATAGAAAAGCTGTATCCTTAAGGAGGGAGGCTGCCAAGGCAATCTTTTTGCCTTTAGAGAGGTCAACAGTATCAAAGTACATGCACAATTTTACGAGCCATTGGTCAACTGTTCGGCGATTTCGTTGACCAGTGTAGGCTTCCGGAAGTTTAATGTCAAGTCTTTTAGTTTTGGAAGCTTGGAGTAAACGGTAGAGAACACCGAGTTCAGTGTTTTCTACCTCTGGTGGGAATGAATCCGCATAGTCGTTTGGTTGCGTCACGTCATCCTCTGTATGTATAGTACTGCGAGAATCTTGGAGTTGTTGGACTTTCTGGACCAAGTTGGAGATGCTGTCCTGAAGCTGGGAAATTTGAAGTTGCAATAGTGTTTCGCCTTGTATGTTGACTTCAGGGGTCTTTTTTGGACTTGAGTCGCTGATCTTTGGAGAGGCTCACGCGAGCGTTGCGACATATCTGAGGTCCTCGTGAGAAAAGCACGAACCTGCGCTCTAGTTTGTACCATTCTTGGAAGAAGATTCGGGCTGCTCCCTGAGGTTGCTCATGTTGGAGGGGGCAGGCGAGGCAGGATGGAACCACCCGTGGAAGTCTGGTAAAGGAGGTCCTGTCTGAGGTAACACTGGTGATGCCGAAAGTGGTGTTACTGCTCGTGAGAGGACAGGAGTAGGTTGCAGAGTCCACAGATCTGAGAAGGGATAAGGAGCTGCTGTCGGAAGTGGAGGATATCCACGAGAAGGAGTGCCTTCGGAGTGTAAATATTGTTGTGGGGAAGGTACAACCTGTATAGGAGGATATCTGGGAGCTGAAGGAGGTGGAGAGTACCCTGGAGATGCCGAAGGTGAGGGGTAAAATTCTCTCCAAAGATGGACAGCAAACTCTTGAGGAATATCGGGTTCCGGGTATCTTCATGTCTCGTGGAACACAACCTGTACTGTGCTGAGGAAGTAATGTAACTGAGGTGCCTCACGTAGAAGGTATAGGATGTGGTCCAAATCACTAGGAGGGCACGTGACACAGAAAACCCACGATGCAAAAGCTCCGAAATGGGCTGGTTGTGCAATCTGAACACAATATTGTGTAGTAGATGATTCCTGAGGTGTCCTTGAAATGCCGGGTGAATTACCAGGGGTTTCCATGCTTTAAGGAAGCGTCTTTCATTTGCTGTAATTTGATAATGACAAGAGAATCCTTAGAAGTAGAATGGAAAGACTCCACCTGGCATTGATTTAATCTGCCAAATTGTTGCGTAGAAGAGCCCAACATTTCTGTCCGGAGGTCCATGTTGCAATGGGTGGCGAGGAGCAGATCTGGTCCTGGCATTTAACAGGCTGTCTTCATCGCGATAGGAGGCTGAAACTACTGCTGATCTAGCAGGAAAATGTAGCGCCACAAAGGGACAGGTTGTCTATGGTGCAACAGGCTGCAAGGTACCCAATTCTGGATCGCGATAGGGGCTGGCACACCAGGCTGCTGATGTCAGGAAAGACTGGCGAAATAGAAGGGGGGGCGGCAGGCTGTCAATGGCGAAAATTGGTTGCAGGCTGGATCGCGGCAGAAATGGCGGGCTTCCAAGGCTGCAGGTTGATTTGCGGCAGAAAAGGCTGGCTGGCGCTGTTTTCACGCTTCAGGCTGGCAGGAAACAAGGCCGGAAAACTTGCGAGGCTAAGACTGCACATGGCGAGGGGAGCATGGCAGCGAAATGGCTAGGGGCTGCGCAGGTAGGCTGAGCGAAATGGCGAGGCTAGGGGCTGCGCAGGTAGGATGAGCGAAATGACGAAAATCTGCATGGGCGTTGAAAAGGTGCGCCCTTTTTTCGTTTGGGCTGCCTACGTTGGGTGGTTGCCCCAAAAATAAAAGGGTGGGTTTAGTTGACCCTTGGGTAATCTAGGGTAGACCTAAGCTTTGGGATTGGGTTTTTCTTTTTAACCCCTCTAGGTACCCTTTTTATAAGTGCTTCGTGCCAAAAGGTGTGCCTATTCGAAGGGGTGTGACCCTTGGAATAGGTGTACCTTTTCATGAAGGGGTGTGACCCTGTTTTTAAAAGGGGTGTCCCCACACGAAGAGGTGTGTCCTTTTTTCCACGATGGGGTGTGTCCCTTGGGTGAGGAGTCAAAACTCTTCATCAAAAGGTGTGTCCGATGGTGGAAAAGATGCGTCCCTTGGTTTTGGGACAGCCCAAGCACATGAAAAGACACAATTTTTGTCGTGTCCATTCACATCAACTTGTGATGTGTGGGAGATGGAGAGGCCATTGATGACTTTAGGCAGGATTGGCGCTAAAAAGTTTTACGCTCATTCTCTCCATCTCTTCCATGCACAATGTGCACGGATCCTTCTAGCGAAAAAAAATGTATCAGATAGGCGCTAGAAGGTGGGGGGCATTTCCTACAGGCAGGAGCGAAATTTGCTCTGATACCACTGTAAGAAATCCTAGATTTACTATATTTAGAAATATGCTAAGGAACAGAAAGGAGACTGAAATAGCAGAGAACAAGGAATAATTGTATTGCTTGAGTGTCTGTAGTGTAGCTATAGTGTCATCCATACAATTGGGCCTCTCTTATATAGAGAGTGAAGAGTCACACATGAAAAGGTGTGTACTCCAAAGTGTATGTGCATGAAGAGGTGTGTACCCCTTGTGAAGGGCATGACCCTTGATGAGAGGGTGCATTACAATAGGAATGTCTCTTCAATAGAATGTCTCTTGTGAAGGGTTGTGCCTCATAGGAAGTGTCCCGTCGAAAGGGCATACCCCTCCACAAGTGTCCATTCATCAAACCATCCATAAGTCTAGATATAGAGAAAGGAATACGTCACAAATCGTGACATTTAGGGCTAAGTCCTCTCTCACTCCAACAAAGGAGCAGAACTCTCAATACTTTAGGAAGAATATAAGTGCAAGGGTTTTTGTTGATTTGAATGAGTGTCAGGCTTCGGCTTGTTGCTAATATCATATAGCTTGGAAATGGCAAGGATTGTAACAAACATACTGCCGCATCATACCGTTATTCTCAATTCCGTTTGCATTTGTATTATGAATAATACACTTGTCCCAAACATGACACCTCCATTGGATCAGGGTGTCCAAGTCAAGCACTCAAACATGCTTTAGTGTGTGGTGCATAGATAGGAGGATGCAAGGTCATGGTTCGCTTTATTTAGACAGTTTCAAGGATTTGAGTGATGAGCACACTATTGACCCCACCTCACTCATGGTTACCCAATTAAGGGAGTTTTGACTGAATGCAAATGTAAGGGAGGCTAATTCTTTGATTAGCCTTCTTCTTTAGTATTAGCCTTTGTAGGGCTGAGTCTGCACTGAACCTGGAGAGTGCTGACAAAACTTGGTAGGAAGACCTTTGTATAAATGAATGCCCACTATGTTGTTAGAAAACACAGTTGGAGGTTGCTTGCTATAGCCAACACTCCCCACACAGCGGAAGATTTGTTGAGAATAGGCATCTCCAGGGGTGGCTGGCCGACCAGCTCCCACGCAGCAAGGGGGGGCCAGAGGGGGTAGGCTGGCCGACCAGCCAGGCTTTGGCCGACCAGCTGGTCGGCCCAGTTGGCTGACCGACCAGGCTGGTCCGTCTAGGCAATCTGGCCGACTCCCCCCTGGCCTGCCCTATAAAAGGGACTCCTTCCCTTCACTTCCCTCACTACTCCTTGCAGCTCCTCAAGGCCCAAGTACACAGCCTGCTCCTGACCATCCCCTCAGAGCCCCCTCTCAGCTGCTCGGTTGGCTGCCCACACTCCCGCAGCAGATCTTGCCTCTTCAGGGCTCTTGCCTCCTCGCTCCAGGCCTCTATAGTTCCCTTGTTCCAAGGTTCCTGCCTCTTCACCCAGGCTCCTTCAGCCTCCTCTTCTCTAGGCTCTTGCCTCCTCAGTTCAGGCTCCTCTAGCCTCTTCACTCCAGGCCCCTGCCTCTTCGCTTCAGGCTTCTCCTGCCTCCGTGCTCTCAGGCTGCAGCTTTCTTGTGCCCCCCCCCCTTTTCCTCTGCTTCAGTTCAGCCTCTCCTGCAGCTCCTGTTTTCTTATCTTATTCAAGATATCTTGTATTTCAGTTGCTGCCCTGGTTTAAGGGCTGATTTACAGCAGATCAGTTGTGGCACATTTTGTTATCTCTAGTGTTCTCTGTATGGCTCTATAATTTCAGTTTGTTTGCATCTTCCGCTGCCATTTTTAATATGGTATCAGAGCACCAGAATACTCTCTGATCTGGGAACTTCTATATTGATGAAGTTGAAGAAGTTTGTCCTCGTCAGCAACTCTCCTTCCCACTGACTACAGAGCTCTCTTCTCCCCCCCCTATATTTTTTTTTTTTGCTGCCTGTCGGCAGCCCTGTTCTAGACCTTGATCTTTTCTTCAGCCCCTTGTTGCTGTCCACTCCCTGGTTTCAGTTATGGCTGATGAAACAAAGGATTCTACTCCAGATCTTCGCGTTTCCCTTATGTCCAGTTTCTTTCAAGAGTCTGACAAGCCTGTACGTATTCCCACTCTTCCTACATTTCCAGATGCTCGGCAGTTAGATGGGACCAACTATTCTCTTTGGAAAATTCAGATGGCGTCTGTATTGGAATCTTATGATCTTGCTGAGTTTGTTGATCCCGGGATCCCTCGTCCGTCACCTGAGAAGGAGCCACATGCTTCTCTTATCTGGGATAAATTGAATGCTCGTACGCTCGTTCATCTTTCTCAATTGTCAACCAGGGGTTCTCAATCATATCAAGCATCTTACTTCTGCACGTGCTATTTGGGAATTTCTTGATGGCATGTATCTTCGCGTCACTCCCATGAAACGTATTTCCTTGGAAGTTCAGCTTCGTCGCCTCGATCCGACTACTTCCCCTTCCATACGGGACCACATCAACAAAATGCAGAGCATGCATCAGGACATCCTCCATGCAGGCAAGGCTATCTCCTCCGAAGATATGGCTATTACTCTCTTATCTCATGTTATTACTGACAGTCGATATGCAACATTCTATTCTTCTCTTATTACCTCTGGCCGCCTCAGCACCATCACTTGAGAGGAACTTGTCCCCATGATGATGGATCAGGAGGAACAGTTCACTAAAACCTCTGATAATTCTTCTGAGGCTCTTGTGGCTCACCGTCCCAAATCACGATCCAAGAATGCCCCGTCCTCTGCCAATAACTCATCTCCTTCATATCCCTCCAGTGACCGTCCTGCTCCCAAAGGTAATTGCAATCACTGTGGCACTCCTGGCCATTATTGGAGCAATTGTCCCTACCGCAAACACAAACGAGCTGACGCACCCCTGGCCGCTGCGGCTGATGCTTCCCTTACCCCTACTCCTGCATTTGTTCACCTTGAGCTCTTGAATTCGGTACCCCTTCCTGTAGCAGAGTCATTGGCTCTCCATAGCTCCGATGCTCGTGAATGGATTGTTGATAGTGGGGCCTCTCGGCATATGACCCCCTCCTCCTCGCTGCTCCAGGATCTCACTCCTCATTCTGGTCGTGTCTGCATCGGCGATAAGCACTCTATTCCTGTTCATTCAGAGGGCTCTCTTGATATTATTCCTGATGGCAAAGGGGGTAAACACTCTTCTCGTGTTCTTTATGTTCCGTCTCTCGGCTTTCATCTCCTTTCGGTTCATCAGATTTGTCAAAACAATATGAAAGTTGAGTTTGAAGCGGCCTCTGTCACCATCCGCGATCGTGCCACCGGACAGCCGGTTTGGACCGGGCATTCTACTAATGGTATCTACAAGCTTGTCGCCCTTCCCTCCCTTACAGGAACCTCTCTTGGCGACCTTTGGCATTATCGGTTTGGTCATCTACACATTGATGCTCTCCATCGTGCTTTCCGTGATCAGCTTGTCCTCGGCCTCCCTAATGTCGGCACTCGCCAAGGTCTCTGTCCCTCTTGCATATTGGGCAAACAACATCGCGAGCCGTTCGCCCATCATGCCTCTCGCCGTGCCACCGTTCCGCTTGGTCTTGTTCACCTCGACCTATGTGGCCCTATGCAGATTATGTCACTGGGGGGAGCCTCGTACTACATGCTCCTTGTTGATGACTTCAGTCGCTATTCTTGGATCTATTTTCTTTCCCACAAGGATCTGGCTTTCAGTCGTTTCCAGACCTGGCTAGCCATGGTGGAAAAAGAATCCAATCACTCCCTCAAAATTCTTCGTGCTGATAAAGGTGGTGAGTTCACCTTTCTCGAGTTTGATCGGTTCTTGAGTAGTCATGGTGTCAAACAGGAATTTGCCAACACAGGTACCCCTTCTGATAATGGCGTGGTTGAACGTAAACATCGTACCGGTGTTGAAATGGCTCGGACCATGCTCACTCACAGTCAACTCCCTCAGTCTCTCTGGGCCGAGGCCATGATGACCGCCATCCATACTCTTAACCGCTCTCCGACATCAGCACTCCCAGGCATGACCCCTTATCAGGCTTACTATGGATCTAAGCCCGATGTTTCCCATTTTCGGATATTTGGCTGTGATGCTTATGTTCATATTCCTAAATCTGATCGTGAAAAGCTTGATCCTAAGTCCCACAAGCTCTTGTTCGTAGGCTACAACTCCGCGTCTCCACTGGATATCGCCTCTATGATCCTCGCCGCCGCATTATCTCCGTGAGCAGGGATGTCCTTTTCGACGAGCGGGTCCTTCCGCCATCCTCCGACTCTCCTCCTGTTCTTGGAGATCCGTCCGATGCCCCGGAGCCCTCTCTCCCTCCACCTGCCTCGTCCCCCGTTACATCCCCTCCTATTCTCTCTCCTCCGCCTCCTCCGGCTCCACCCTCGTCTGCTCCTCCTTTGGAACCCCGCTCGGTACGTGTTCCGCGATGGCTCATTGATACTCTCCGCTCCTCCGGTCTTGAGGATCCCTACTCCGAACCACACCCTGATGATGGGCCTCGTCGCTCTCATCGCCATCTCCCACCGTCCTCTTCTGATCCCCTCCATGTCAATTACGCCCTTATGTCTCGCATCCTCGCCACTCGTGAGCCCACTACCGTTCCTCACGCTCTGGCCCAGCCTCATTGGAAACAGGCTATGGAAGCGGAAATTCATGCTCTTCTTCGGAACCACACCTGGGACCTTGTCCCTCGTCCCTCACACCGTTCCGTAATTGGTGTCCGGTGGATTTTCAAAACAAAATACGCCTCTGATGGTTCTGTCGACAAGTATAAAGCTCGGCTGGTGGCTAAAGGCTATGCCCAACGACCCGGCATCGACTATGGGGAAACCTTTGCACCTACCGCCTGGATGAGCAGCACCATCCGAACGATCCTTGCTCTTGCAGCCCACCATCAGAGGCCCATCTTTCAAATGGACGTCAAATCAGCATTTTTGAATGGTGATCTTCATGAAGAGGTATATGTGGATCAGCCACCCGGGTTCATTAATTCTCGTTCTCCTTTCATGGTCTGTCGCCTTCGCAAGGCCCTCTACGGTCTCAAGCAAGCTCCTCGGGCCTGGAATCATCGTATTGATACCTTCTTCTGCCGCCAAGGACTTCTTCGCTCTCTGGCTGATCCCAATTTTTATCTTTTTCATGAAGGACAGCTTCATACCTTCATCATTCTTTATGTCGATGATCTAATCCTCACCGGGAGTCATACCAATCATATCCTTGCCATTAAAGTTGCTCTTCAAACTGAATTTGAGATGACGGATATGGGCCTTCTCCATTTTTTCTTGGGTCTTGAGATTTGGCAGACTAAGAGGGGGTATTTTGTCTCTCAGCAACGCTATGTTCACGAGCTCCTCGAAACTTTCCAAATGACTGACTGTCGGCCCATCACTTCTCCCATGGATCCCAACTCTAAACTCTCTGCTTCTGGGTCCACTGCTTATCAGCAAGGGGGGGCCAGAGGGGGTAGGCTGGCCGACCAGCCAGGCTTTGGCCGACCAGCTGGTCGGCCCAGTAGCTGGTCGGCCCAGTTGGCTGACCGACCAGGCTGGTCCGTCTAGGCAACCTGGTCGACTCCCCCCTGGCCTGCCCTATAAAAGGGACTCCTTCCCTTCACTTCCCTCACTACTCCTTGCAGCTCCTCAAGGCCCAAGTACACAGCCTGCTCCTGACCATCCCCTCAGAGCCCCCTCTCAGCTGCTCAGTTGGCTGCCCACACTCCAGCAGCAGATCTTGCCTCTTCAGGGCTCTTGCCTCCTCGCTCCAGGCCTCTATAGTTCCCTTGTTCCAAGGTTCCTGCCTCTTCACCCAGGCTCCTTCAGCCTCCTCTTCTCTAGGCTCTTGCCTCCTCAGTTCAGGCTCCTCTAGCCTCTTCACTCCAGGCCCCTGCCTCTTCGCTTCAGGCTTCTCCTGCCTCCGTGCTCTCAGGCTGCAGCTTTCTTGTGCCCCCCCCCTTTTCCTCTGCTTCAGTTCAGCCTCTCCTGCAGCTCCTGTTTTCTTATCTTATTCAAGATATCTTGTATTTCAGTTGCTGCCCTGGTTTAAGGGCTGATTTACAGCAGATCAGTTGTGGCACATTTTGTTATCTCTAGTGTTCTCTGTATGGCTCTATAATTTCAGTTTGTTTGCATCTTCCGCTGCCATTTTTAATAAGATTATGAAACCGTTGCCTACAAATCACACAGTGCTATTTCAAATCTCAATTCTTTCCTTAATAGGCATAGCGAGATGGATATAGCCTTAGATCTTTGAACAGTGCCACAGTAGTAGATCATGCATTGTAGATTGCTCCAAACAAATGGACAAAAACCTGATACAAAAGAATGAGTAAGGCGTGTCACCATCTAGCAAACAACGTTCTACCTAGATGTGGACCCTTGACCACCCAAAACTGTCATCTACCTCCTACTGGCACCTTTCAACGTTCATCAGCCTGTATGCTCTCCTAGAGCTTCAATGGGCTGCATAACGATGCCCCGCAAACAGACCTCCTTGCTACTCCAGTGGACAGCCAACGGTGAGACATTGTTTGCTCCCAATCCTTCATTTCCCTGACCTGCATTGTACTGCTCTTCACCCTTGACACGTCCCAGCACTCCTGAAACCCCTGATCTGCAAAACAACCACACACAACATCAGAACTGAGCAGGCTGCTCACCACCCAACCGTGACATCTACGGGATGTGATCCCGAATCAGAAGATGTCCCCTCCGAGCCACGAGCTGAGCTACTGGCACGAACTCCCAATCAGATCCAAACCAGCCTGGTGTCCCATACCACCAGGTGGCGCTGTGAAGCCCTGGATCTGTCACTGGGCCTTGGGCTACACTAAGATGCAGGCGCGCGTCCGCGACTCAATCCAGGATCAGACCTAGCACCTGGGAACGAGACTTGCTCCCAACTGCACACTCAGAACTGAACCCCCTGGGCCTCTTTTATAGACTCGGGCCTCGGCGCCAAAAATAGCGAAGACCTATAAATAGTTCGTACCCTTGCCACTCAACCCGAGAATCAAGCCTGCCTAGCTCTAAGCCTCCCCAGGCTAACCTGAGCTAGTTCTGTGTACCTAGTACACGTCAGATACCAATCCGTGCACATGACACTCTCCCCCTCCTCTAAGAACTCACTCCTGAGTTCGCTAAGAAATCCGGAAATGTTCTTTGGAGGTTTTGTAATGTCTCCCATGTTGCATCCTCCTCAACACGATCCTTCCACTTAATCTTGTATTCCGTGATAGTACGATTTCGAATCTGTCTTTCACGAAATTCAAGAATAGATTCAGGTTCGTGAGGAATAAAAGTCAAATCTGTAACTTCTATAATCTCATGAGGAGAAACAAGTTGATCATCTGCACCCAATACTTCTTTCAGTCTACTGACATGAAAGACTGGATGTACTTTAACATCAGGAGGCAATTCTAGTCGATATGCAACTGGTCCAATTCTTTTAATGACCTTGAATGGACCACAGTATCTGGGAGATAATTTCGGAACCAAACCAGTACTTAGGCTCTTGGATTCCTTAGGAATTCTCAAATATACCATCGTTCCTTCAGAGAACTCTCTGGGTGAACGATGTCTATTAGCATAAAATCTGTCCCGATCTTGGGCACTTCTAATAGACTCCTTGGCAAACTGCAACATCTCCTGCATGTCTTGCAAGAAGTTCTTAGCAGCATCATTTTGAATCCCTTTTAATCCTACCATAACTGGTGACTTAGGTTGAAACCCGTACATAAGCATAAAAGGACTATAACCTGTACTAGAATGCTTTGCACTGTTGTAAGCAAATTCAATCATGGGTAGATAATCTTCCCATGAAGACTGTCTCTTAGATACATATGCCTGAAGCATGTCTTCAACCAGCTGGTTGACCTTCTCTGTACTGCCATCGAATTGTGCATGATCCGAGGAACTCATACTTAGAGTAGTTTCCAACTTCTCAAATACAAGTGTCCAGAAGATACTTGTAAACTTTGAGTCCCTGTCACTGACTATGTCAGATGGCAAACCATACAGCTTGAACAAGTGGTCCACAAACTCGTGAGCCAACTGAACAGCTGAAATAGTTGTTCTTGTAGGTAAGAATCTAGCCATTTTTGTCAAACGGTCGACTATGACCCAAATAGAGTCATGACCCTTGCGCGTTCGAGGTAAACCAGTAATAAAATCCATGGAAATACTTTCCCATTTATTACCTGGAATCTGTAATGGCTGTAATAAGCCCGCGCTTCTAAGGCGTTCAGCCTTAGTAACCTGACAAACTCGGCAACCTACTACATAGTTTTCAATAAATGCACGCATCTTAGGCCAATAAAAGGTATGCTTCACAAGAGACAGAGTCCTATGTATACCTGGATGTCCCGCACTAGGAGCATCATGACACTCCCAGAGAATCTTGGACTTAAGGTCCAGAACATCAGGCACACAAATCTTTTCATTCCGGAACAGCAAGCCGTTCCTAATCATCCACTGACCTCCCGCCACCTGTATCCTAGGTGGCACAATCCCTGAGTCCTCGTCAACCATGGAGCTCCCATCCTGGACTCTCTGCCAATAAGAACTGAAATGACTATCAGTTGCGTATAGCCCTCTCAAGGATTGAAATAGGTCTGAGGATATTTCCGTAAATGACAAAGCATTTACAAACTTAACTCGACTTAAGGCATCCGCCACACTATTCAACGAACCCTTACGATAACGTATTTCGAAATCAAAATCCTGCATTAGCTCTGCCCATCTAGCTTTCCTTCCCCTCAATTCTGATCCATCACACACATACTTAATTGACTGGTAATCAGTCAATACAAGGAACTTTGAACCATACAAGTAGTGTCTCCAAACCTTGAGAGCATACACTACAGCATAAAGTTCCTTCTCCAGTGTGGGCCAACGATACTGGGTGTCGTCTAGCTTCTTACTCTCAAAAGCTACAGGTCTGCCCTCTTGGAATAGAGCTGCCCCAATCACATAATCACTCGCATCGGCCTCTAAAACATAAGGCCCGGTAGGATCGGGTAATGCAAGAACGGGTGCTTCCTTGATAGAAAACTTCAAGGTTTCAAAAGCGTTGTTCATTGCATCATTCCAAGAGATCGGCTGGGTAGACCTGCGTCCACGACCTTTCAATATGTTGGTCAAGGGTGCCGTGATACGTGAATAATCACGGACGGACTTCCGAAGAAATACCGAAAGAACGAAGTTGTTTCACAGTCTGAGGGATAGGCCATTCTAAAACCTTCTGGATACAATCCAGATCAATGCTAATACCTTCAGAAGAAATCTTGTGTCCTAAGTAAATGATATCCTTCATAAAGAAGTCACATTTATTCATCTTGGCATAAAGCTTATGCTGTCTTAGAACAAGTAAGACAACCCGGAGGTGTCCTATATGATCCTCAAGTGTTCTACTATATACCAAGATATCATCTAAGAACACTACAACAAATTTGCCCAGAAAATCCCTGAACAAATCGTTCATCATCTGCTGAAAAGTAGCAGGAGCATTGGTCAAACCAAAAGGTAATACGAGGAACTCGTAATGACCATACCTAGTCCGGAATGCGGTCCTATCTATGTGTTTAGCATAGATACGGATTTAATGATAACCCGTACGCAAATCAATCTTAGTGAAATACTTCGCTCCGGCCAAACGGTCTATCAAATCATCAGAACGAGGTAAAGGATAGCAGTTCTTAATTGTAACTTTATTTAATCGTTTATAATCTATACACATTCTCCAGGAAGAATCCTTCTTCTTTCTTAAGAGGACAGGTGCACCCCAAAGTCTTCTGCACAAATTTGTAATTAACAAAATTGTGAGAGCTGCCCGGATCAAAGAGAATGTGAACCTGTTGGTCCCTAACTTCTCCATAAACTCGGAAAAGATCATGGGAACTAAACAACGAAGTATTAAAGGTACAATTACATGAAAGGGGGCAGGTAATGACATTTACTGAAATACCTGTCATCGTGACTTGGTTGGCTCCCTTGGCTGCGGTACGTGGACCCGCCTGGAGCTTCGGTCCTAGCACCAACTTTTGGTTCTTCCGCTTAGGACACTCATTCTTTGTGTGGCCCCGCTCCTCGCAATAAAAACATCGGCCTTCTTTCTTGAGCCTGAGAGTGCCAAGGAAACGGGCCTTACCATTCTTCGCAGGAGTTAAGCTTTTCCTGGAGGCGTTGTCCGTAGACTTCGTCTCCCCAATACCAGTTGCATGCTGAAAGAACTTGCGTTTGTTCTTTCCGCTCGTCTCGGTAACTGTGGTTGCCTTGGTACCGGCCATGGTATCATCATATATGCGCACATATGTCATGGCCTCCTGCAATGTTGTGCACTTGTTGTTCTTAATCTGTAACTTATAGGAGTCTGGCAAACCATCCACGAAAAAACCTAACAAGATTACAGGATCCATTTTAGTGGCCCTGGTTTGCGGATCCCTAAATCTTTGAAGATAAACTTCAAAAGTTAAATTCAATTTTGACATATCGAGGGCCTTGAGCTTGCCGACGATATCGTAGTCATCTTCCTTCTTCAGGAACTCCTTCCTGAAGATGCCCTCAAAATCTGTCCAAGTATCAGGCTTAGGTTGGAGCTCTTTCCACCAAAGCAAGGCTTTACCTGACATAAACCCTGCTGCCAACTGAATCTTTTTCTCATCTGGATAGGGGTGAAATTGGAAGTGTACTTGCCAGTTGTGCAACCAAGTGTCAACTACCTCCTTTGTTCTTGATTTTTGGTCACCTGGAAAGGGATCCGGAGTGATATTCGGGCCTAGCACGGAAGCCATGGCATCCACATGCGTGAGTGCCTGAACCGTGCTAGCCAGAAGAGTCAGAGTTGCTTGTATCCCCTGGAGTTGCTGTGTCAACCCCGATTGATTAGCATTGACTTGCTCAAATTTACCATCAAGAGCAATCGTAAACTCACTGAAGGCTTTCTTAGTTATCAGGTCGTCATAGAGACCCTGATCATCCTCTCCCACTGGAGTGTAATCTAAGTCCTGCTCTCCCATAGTGAACTCGGGATTTGGAGCATCAGACATGGCTGAAATCTGATTTGATTACGTACGGAGAGAAATAACTGACTGAAACGAAGCACAGAGGAAGATGGAGCAGAAGAAAACCGTCCCGAATGAAGCTGACGGAAGGAGATGCTGTAACCTGGCGAATCGGAAGACCCAGAGTCACGGAGCCTCCCCGAACCCGCAAGCCGGATGCGCAGGCTGCAGTAGTAGCTGTACGGTCTGCTGACGCAGGCCGTACTGTTGCGGGCGTGGCTGGTACGGCTGCTGACGTGGCCTGTACGGCTGCTGACGCAGGCCGTACGGTGGCTGCAGGTCCTGGCGCAGTCTTTGTTTGGTGCAGCAGCAGGTACAGGAGCTAGCGGAACAGTCCGTACAGGCTGTACGGCTGTTGCAGAAGCTGTACGGACTGTTGCAGAGGCTTCGGGAACCGTGCAGGGCTGACGCAGGCAAGGGCAGATGTGAGAGGCTGATCGGAAGCAGGGCGATGCTGACGCGAGCTGTACGGACGAGGCTGGCTGGGCACTGATATCGAGGTAAGGGCTCGAAACTCGAGGCTGCTTGTGGGTAGCCTAGCACCCAGCCCCCACCTATATAGGGTGCAGGGCTGCCTTATTTGGAAGCTGGGCTTCCAAAAAAGGCTGAGCCCCTCCAGCTTTGGAGGGGTGCTTTTCCGAAAAAAGCACCCTCCTCCTGCGCAGGCTGCACGCAGCCCTAGGCGCAGGCTGTTCGCAGCCTGTTGCGCAGGCTGTGGACAGCCTATTGCGCTGGCTGTGGACAGCCTATTACACAGGCTGTCCAGCCTACACTGCCTCGTCTACTCCGCCCCTTCCTAGGCTCTGTATCCCGTCCTCCCTTGCTGTCTTTTCCCAGCACTTCTCTCCTACCTTTCTACTCTATTTCTCCTCCCTCTAAACTTCTCTCCGAAGCCTTCAGAGATTTCGATTCTCTCTCACTCCTATTCTTCTTTCTTTTCCAGATCTTTCTCCACCCCTTCTACCCCAGGTAGTCAGCAAAAACGCAGCAGGAAATTTCGAATTTTAGGGCATACCTGGAAGATAAATCCGTCAAAATTCTCGCATCAGAAGTTCCTACCTCAGGAGTTGGCTCTGATACCAACTGACACGTCCCAGCACTCCTGAAACCCCTGATCTGCAAAACGAGCACACACAACATCAGAACTGAGCAGGCTGCTCACCACCCAACCGTGACATCTACGGGATGTGATCCCGAATCAGAAGATGTCCCCTCCGAGCCACGAGCTGAGCTACTGGCACGAACTCCCAATCAGATCCAAAGCCTGGTGTCCCATACCACCAGGTGGCGCTGTGAAGCCCTGGATATGTCACTGGGCCTTGGGCTACGCTAAGATGCAGGCGCGCGTCCGCGACTCAATCCAGGATCAGACCTAGCACCTGGGAACGAGACTTGCTCCCAACTACACACTCAGAACTGAACCCCCTGGGCATAGTTACCAGCCGAAACGGAAACGGAAGAAACGGAAACGGAAGAAACGGAGTTTCCGGGCCCCGCCGAAACGGAAACGGAAGAAACGGCAATATGATACAATTTATGTATAGAATTTTATTTTTTATACATAATATAATTATCAATAGAGTGCAATTTGCAAATCATACATAATACAATTATCTAGACTTGAAGCTTCAGCCTTCAAGCATCAATGCATCATTCATACTTCTTGGAGCCAGTGCCTCCTTTATAACTATCTAGGAGGGAGACATGGACCCAATAAGCATCTCTCGGCATTGAGGAGGATGGAGAGGTGAGAAGGAGGATGGAGAGGTCACAAGTGAGAAAGGATGGAGAGGTAGAAGGAGGATGGAGAGCTCAGAGGTAAAAGAGGATGGAGAGGTGGAAGGAGCCTGGAGGATCAGAGCCTAGAGGTAGAAGTGAAGGAGGATGGAGAGGTTACAGGTAAGATTAAAGAGAGGATGGAGAGAAGAAGGATGGAGGGATGGAGAGCAGGCTGCCAAGCTGCAGCTTTTGCAGGATGGAGAAGATGGAGCAAAGGATGAAGAGGATGGAGAGAGAAGGATGGAGGTCCGAGGAAAACGGGATGGAGAGTCCAAGAGCAAAGGATGGAGGGATGGAGAGAGCTTAGAGAAGGTGGAGAGAGCAGCAAGGATGCACAGGAGGAGTGCGATCGGCGGGAGGCGGCGAAAAATGGAGCCAGGCAGCGAAATCACAACTTTTGGGATTTAGGGCAAAAACAGGTTTTACGAAACGGCGTTTCTTCAAGAAACGCCGTTTCCGTTTCGCCGTTTCCGTTTCCAGCCAAGAAACGGCCGTTTCGTGCAACTATGCCCCTGGGCCTCTTTTATAGACTCGGGCCCCGGCGCCAAAAATAGCGAAGACCTATAAAAAGTTCGTACCCTTGCCACTCAACCCGAGAATCAAGCCTGCCTAGCTCTAAGCCTCCCCAGGCTAACCTGAGCTAGTTCTGTGTACCTAGTACACGTCAGATACCAATCCGTGCACATGACAACCCTGTAGATAATCTATAGGCTGGAGTGCCTGTTGTGTGACCTGCTTTGCTGCGAGTCTCGTTGCTGGCCTCCCTGCTGCTCTCCAAGGCAGCCTGCAACACAGAGTGTGAATGAGTATGCCCAAGGCTTGGGCCCTGTTTATGGGGCTGAAGGCCAGGCCTACCTAGTCTCTAGACTGGCCGACCAGTCTGTAGACAAACCTAGGCTCCGCCTGTTACAAGCTGGCAATAGCCAGCAACTTAGCAGCAAAGAGTCTACAACAGATTGCTCTTAGAGAGCTACAAGATCTGAAAGTGCATGGGTGACACCAGTGCGTCCGACCATACACGCTGAAGTCCAAGACTCGTAAGGAAACCACCCCCTTTATTGGAAGCCTTCGATCTTTGAACAGTGTGACAGTAGTAGATCATGTATTGTAGATTGCTCCAAACAAATGGACAAAACCTGATACAAAAGAATGACTTCAGCGTGTCACCATCTAGCAGACAGCGTTCTACCTAGATGTGGACCCCTGACCACCCAAAATTGTCATCTACCTCCTACTGGCACCTTTCAACGTTCATCAGCCTGTATGCTCTCCTAGAGCTTCAATGGGCTGCATAGCGATGCCCTGCAAAACGGTGGACAGCCAATGGTGAGACATTGTTTGCTCCCAATCCTTCATTCCCCTGGCCTGCATTGTACTGCTCTTCACCCTGTAGATAATCTATAGGCTGGAATGCCTGTTGTGTGACCTCCTTTGCTGCAAGTCTCGTTGCTGGCATCCCTGCTGCTCTCCAAGGCAGCCTGCAACACAGAGTGTGAATGAGTATGCCCAAGGCTTGGGCCCTGTTTATGGGGCTGAAGGCCAGGTCTACCTAGTCTCTAGACCAGTCTGTAGACAAACATAGGCCCCACCTGTAACAAGCTGGCAATAGCCAGCAACTTAGCAGCAAAGAGTCTACAGCAGAGTGCTCTTAGAGAGCTACGAGAGAGACTGGAGGTGCATGGGTGACACCAGTGCGTCCGACCATACACTCTGAAGTCCAAGACTTGTACAATTCAATTTGGAGTAAAGGAAACCCCCCCCCCCCTTCCCCCCTTTATTCCAGAATTAATTAAGGCTAATTAGGGCCATTCCCACCAACCATTATGATAAATTAGTTAGCTTTAATTAGCTAGCTCAATTATATCAACAAGCTATTGGATCTCCATTGCTTTCCACTATGTTATGCAGCAGGTGGTGTTGATAGATATGCCAAATGGTTACTTCATGCTATGGGGCCCATTGTTTAATCTTAGAATCACAATGGTTTCTTCTTTATAATAGCTTTTGGTAGTTTATTAAGTAACCTTGCCCCTCATAAATTTTGCACGACCATATTTCTCCAAGTAGCATTGATTCTACCAAAATGATATGCATCACTTGCAAACCGAGGCACGTTGTCTTATCCAGGATTGCTTGTTGACCACGTCTATAGAGACAAGGACTCGACAAGGATTTGCTGCTTGCATTCCTAACCTATTTTCATGCTCAAGCATTTGCAGTCTTTCAATGCCGGTTGATATTCCATCAAGGAGAGCGTGATTGTAAATTAGAGGAGTGCAAGCATCAAGAGTGCGTTGTCCATCGGCTAAAATTTGGTTGTAAAATGACTTTTCAAGGAGGTATACTTAGGGAAAGGCTTTTCCGTGCCGTGCAAGATTATTCACAAAGCACAGATTATTCACAGATTACCTGCTCAGTTTTAAGCATCCGCTCTTCAGTAGGCACACAAGTTGCGCCAAGAAGTCCCTTTTTCTGAGTGTCATTCATCATTTTCATATATGGCTGTCCTTTTACGATTTTGCAAACCTGTGTAGTTACATGAATCAACAGTTCCTTTGTGTTATTCCAAAACGCATGATGCCAGCGAATGCGTTTCTAGAGACAGGCTATTCAAAGAATGGACGAGAAAACACGTGCGTGATGACAAAAAGGCCATGAACACCTGATTCTTGCAAAGACGCAATTCTTACATTATCTGAAATAAGATGTTTACCTCCATGGGCAAATAGCGCTTCTTTTCTTTGGCTCCACACTCGATGGCAGGAAGACCGTGAAAAACAATCGTGTAATTGTAGGTTCGTGTGAAGTAGTCAACAACTGACATAGTCTCACCGTTCATATCAAACCTGTCACAAGTACAAATAGCCATAGTTAAAAGCCAGAAAATTCATCCAGACGTAATTATTGCCTCATCCTATATATCTGTAGATTTTAGTACTGTTTCCCCAAAAAAAACGAGCAAGCTCCATCACACTACCTCGAATCACCAAATCAAACGCAAATTTGGTGCGACAGCGATGAAGCATGTTATGTCAATCCAAGATGTCAATCTAGAAATATCGAAATGGGAAATACACACGTTAATTCGCGCAGAGGTTGACTGGTAATGCTCTGAATTCGGTACTTTCGCTTAGTCTCGGGATTATGTTCTGTTTCAACGCGAATTCCCTTCAATAACTTCTTGGCCTGAAATGATAGACTCAAAAAAGTTTCTCATACAGCTTCGCTGAATTTTCATTTTACGCAGACACTTGCAGCTTGCCGGCTATCTCGCTCACCTTTACTCTGGCCGTATCCCCACGTGCATCTGGCCTCGCAAGCTCAAGATTAAGATCACGTGGATCCATTCGGAAGGCGTGAGCAAGAAAGTCTGTTACTCGAACTGGCTCAATAAATGGAGCAGCAGCGATATCTGTAGAACAGCCAGTTGCACAAGTGAACGAGTAAGCGAATTCGTGCATCTTATATAAAGCACTCGTGCATATTCGAATGAAAGCCCAATGTAGCATAGTTTCTATTAGCTCTTCAGGCCAAACGCATACCTACGTTAAGGGTCAAATAGCCATCCTGCGCCGGTCTTATTGATTGGTAAAACCCGTTGTATGCTACAATTCCACCTCCCAAGCTAGTTTCTCCGAAGCTATCGCCGAAAAAGGACCTACCCCTTGGCACAAAACTGGCCAACACGAAGCGATCATCGCGGTCCTCGGCCCGCCATTGGTATAAAAGCTGCAAATTCATAAGCAGCGGTTTGCCGCACACAACAAACATGTCTAGAACGTACCGTTTCATCATGGCGGCTTCGCGAAGGACGATATCAAGTACTTGAAGGCTTTCCTGCGGAAATGTTCGACGCCTGCCTGCAAGGAACTCTTGGAGGAGTCGTAAATCCAATCTAGATGCCTCTCGGAGTGTAATTTTAAAAACTCTATTGCGCCTGCAAGAACGAGACACAGAGACTTTTCTTAAAGAGCGGGGAAAAGTATGTCGAGGACAATTTTGTTCAAAAGCACCAAGGATGAACTTCGCAAACCTCCTGTTCCCAACATCCTCTTTGTGGACAAGGTCAACCTGCATTTCAACGTGCTCCGCAAGCTCCCTGGCAGTGTAAAGAGCCCTTTGACCATCGTACGCCGGAATGGAACCAGCTAGCTTTTCTTTGCCATAAACGTTGAACGCCTGCTGTAAGATATCACGATGCTGGCCTCGAGGAGGCTCTGGCTCGATGGTCACCTGAACATTGAACATGAATGGAATACCGTAAGTTCAGCACTTAACGAGAAGAGCAACGAAAGCAGAGCGTTCCCCGGGCAAAGCGTTAGCAATAAAATTTGAACTCCCAAACCGAAACAAGTTGAATGCTGTAAGTTTATGGAACGGAAGGCAATGTCGTTTTTGACAGAAGAAGTTAGAAACGAAGAAGGAACCACTCCAGAGAACGCGCTACGATACCCTCGACGGCAGATATACAATCGTCAGGAACGAGCTTCCAAAAATCATCAGGAGAGAGAGAGAGAGAGAGAGAGAGAGAGAGAGAGAGAGCGCAGAACACCTACATCGTAATGGAAGAGAACTTTAGGGTCGGAAAATTTGACGCGGAAGTGGTTGGCAAAGACGACGGTGCGGGCACCACGGGAGCCGAAGCCGGGGCGAGGGGCCAGGGCGAGGGCATCGACGCTGGGTGGAGGACGAGGAACGTTGCGAGGGCGCGCTGCCATCGCCAAGCAAGGGACGGGTAGAAAGTTCAAAGCAGCAGCAAAACAAAGACGAAGACGAAGAGCAAGAGGGAGACGAAGACGAAGAAGAAGAGAAGAAAGAAGCAGCAGCAGCAAGCGACAAGACGCAGAGCGTGAACTGGCTTTCCTAGGTCATTATTACTCTAGGGGATCTAGATGGATTAAGTAGGTCATTATTACTTAATCTTGATAGATTTGTGTACCTAGATATGGCTATCCTTTTCACACAGCACGTTGTTCCTCCACTTAAGGGAAAGACCCGGGGCGGACTGGACTGCAGACGACTGGCGATAGGCGGTAACCTGTCAGTCCGACCCTGGGGCTTTCCTATTGCATTCTGTAGGTCACGAAAGCAACGTCAACGATAATTCTCCCAGTTTTGCAGATTATGGTGGCCACCTTGACGTTGCGAAACCTTTCCAATTTAGAAAATTCTGCACTCCCTCTGCAAAGGAGGCGCTTTTGGATCCAAAACAGAACGCACATATGTTTTTCAAAGAAATCTCCATAAAAAACTCACAAGTAAATTAACTTCTTTAAAATTACATGTGGGAATTGGAGAATCCAATTCTCCATTGTAGCACTACCTCGTTAGAGGCAATGTTGATAAAGTTTACTCTTGTGGGTAAATGGTTTCAAGGTTTTAAAACATATAGGTTCTAAGACTAAAATGCTCATAATTGTTAAGGGCCTCGGTCGGTGGAAGAGAAATCTCCACCATCTGATCAAAGGCTTTTCTAAATCGCTTTAAGGTGAAATGCTTGTCGGAATAGTCAAAACTTATGCCAAATTGCACAAAAAAGTGACACATAACCATTCCACAACATCGAAAATGATGAGAGACAGTTTCCATGAAACACATGGCAGGGTTTGACATGCGTGCATTCGCCAAATTGCACTACCTCGTCGTTGAAATTGTGTCACTATCAATAAAACAATGAATTACCGAGGGTAAAACCCTCTCTCAGTGGCCCAAGGTCGCCCTTTCAGAGCAGGAAGCTGCCAAAAAAGGTCTCTTGCGTGCCTTCCCAATGCTTCCCTCCCGGGAAAGGGCTACCTAGGCCTTTTCCCTACAACCTTTAAGGCTTTTCTATGACTAAAATACAGATGCTATAGTCTCAAAAATCATAACTCCCAACCAATTTTTTGGCCATTAGACAGAGAGCACTATTCTCATTTTAGCACTCCCAATTTCATCAACCACCTTTTGTTAGGAAGAGCTTCCCTACTAGTTTCTAGTTCAGCATCACCCTACAAGATCTATGTGCGCTTTTCCAGAGGCTCCAATCCTCAACAAGTGCCTTTACATACTTGAAAGAAGCCATGGGCACTCTAGGGTTAAATGGTTCTAAGCCCCATCTTTCATCATAGTCACCCATTAACTGCATTCCCCCGTGTAGGGGTTGAAGAGGGTATCTTGCCATGTTTTGTTTTTTGTAGCTGCTTGTAGTGCGGGTCGAGGGTGGATAGCCCACAAACCGACTAAGTTTTGTAACTACAATCATTTTTGCAGGGGTGACCACTCTTTAATCAATTTGGCGGGTTTTTTTTTTTTGCCTGTTGTAGGTGCAGGTCTTAGTAAAGGCTTTTCACTAGAAATGAAAATTTAGATTTGTGTATTTTTTTGAATTCAGATAATTTGTCTGGTGAGTAGTCTCTCTCTCTCTCTCTCTCTCTCTCTCTCTCTCTCTCTCTCTCTCTCTCTCTCTCTCTCTCTCTCTCTCTCTCTCTCTCTCTCTCTCTCTCTCTCTCTCTCTCTCTCTTTTCTCCCCCCGCCCTCTTTTCCCTCCTACTCATCCTATTCATCTTCTTTTTCATTTTGGATCTCCAAGGCAGGCCACTTGAACTTTGTTCGGCTTATTTAAAACACTCAAATGCCATGCATTATCACATGGCTTCCTACATGAACACACACAAGACCAATGCTTGTGCCATAACCTATGAATAGACGTGAGGACAACTCCTACACCATCATTACTACTAGTCCAAGGTTGGGTTAAATGGTTAAATCCTCTAGCTAGGTCCTTTTTTCAAAGATCAATGCACAAGCTAGAGTAGCAAAACACACCGAGCAACTAAAATTGAAACAATGACACTAACCACTTGTATAAAAAAAGAATCATCTTTCCTTAATATCTTTTTCCTTTTCTAGCAACTAAGGACTTGGCTACAATTATCATATGATTGCTTGAATCTTTAAGAGATCTATCTATTGGAATCATGGTGACATTGAACAAAAGTCTTTATCCTTATAGCAAACCATGTAGTAATATTTCATCAATCTAGAGTCACTTTTCTAAGTTTTTATCCTTATAGCAAACCATGTAG